>NC_136482.1:54745965-54950965 GCF_053919585.1 Euprymna scolopes | reverse complement strand
GTCATCTTTTTTAATTTGTTAGGTGAAAGTATAGAAGAATTACAAAACACCATGAAGAATGGGTTTTCAAAATGATGTCGCAGTAATCCCAACAGAGTTACATTCATGTATAAGAAAAAAATCCAAGATAACGCCTGTAATGTATCGATAATAGGTCAGAAAAAGAAAATTAAGCAAAATACTTAACAGAAATTAAAAGTGGTGAAAAATAACAAATATATAACAAATAAGTGTTTCCGTAGACAGTAAAATTTCATTTAAAACCTACTTGCATAATATTTGGCTGTTTTAATTTATTTGTAAGCGTTTATTCAAGTCTAAAATAAAGTACCGACATGATGAATCCTAGATAATAGGCCAAAAGTCGAAAATTAAATCAAATCGTCAACAAGAATAGAACCCCCCCCCCCCCAAAAAAAAAAAAAAATTAAAAAATATATAGAATTATCAAAAGTTCAGTAATCGTTCAAAAAAAAAGAAAACTAAATATTGGAAACCGTAAAAAAAATTCAGGGTTTTTTTTTGGGGGGGTAGCGGCGTGTCGATATTTTGTGCATATTTACAGTCCCAAGCCAATGTTGTATTTACATTTTGATAATGTTCCATCCGTTTGTTTACATTTTATGGTAGTTTTTTTTTGCGCAAAGAAAGAATTATCTAAAACCTTCTGTTAAAGCTCACCGTCATAAATTTTTCAGGGTTCCAGTATTTAATGTTTAGTTGTTTTTTAGCAGAATTGCATCATGTTTAGAAGTTGATATAATTTGATATATTTGTGCGGTTATCGATTATTAAAAAGCATTATATATATATATATATATATATATATATATATATATATATATATATATATATATATATATACTAGCATGGGTGCCCGGCGTGGCCCGGGTGTTTTGAGGTGTATGCTGAGCAAAAAAAAACAACCGTGAATTTTTTTAACTTTGACCCTATTATGACCCCTTATAATTTATTGTTTAGGGCTCAAATAAAGTTATTAAGTAAGATCCATGTCCAAGGAATCTATATCTAAAATTTCACGTGTTTAGACCCAAAATTATAGAAGGAGTTTGGTAGAGTTCTCAAAGGTCAACTCGTTGAACTCGGACCCCTTAACCGACAAATTTCTGTCCGAAAACCAATCACATCGATTTTCCCAAATCTCAGTACCCTGTATATCTAATTTCGAATCTGTAGGCCTAAAATTGACAGAGTTATCGCGTAGGGAAATGTGCACAGACATACACACATACACACACAGACACTGTCACTTATATATATATATATATATATATATATATATATATATATATATATATATATAATAAAGCTGACGTATGTGTGTGTGTGTCTGTACACTAATAGGTTCCTACAGTGTTTATATTATACTAAACTGACCACGTACGATGATAGAAGAGGTATCGAGGAGCACAACTGGGTATGTTACATTTTGAGCGGGTGTGATTTATTAAAATGTTGGGGTCTGCATACGCGCCCGGTCCACAAAGAATGGAAACAAAAATCTAATACAAAACTTTTACAGGGTTTTTTTATATAGTTGTGCATAAGAATACTTTGATAAGTATGTTTCAGCTTAAACAGGGACGGTATAATAAGATTGTAGCGTCTGCTTTCGCACCTGGTCTCCATAGAATGGAAATATGCCACAGACTTTAACAAAGACGTTTTGCTATCTGTCTGCATAAATTTACCATGATATTTATGTTTCAGTTTGAAGAAATATGGTATAATAAAATCATGGTGTCTTCATTCGCGCCTGAATTCCATAGAATGGAAATATATCTAAGTTAAACAAGGGTTTGCAATATAGATCCACATAAGAATATTGTGATCAGTGTTTTAGTTTGAGCAGGTGTGGTATAATACAATTATGGGATCTACTTAGCTTTCACAGAATGTTTTTAATTCTTTTACTAAAATACACTTTAAGAAAAATAATTTTTTTTAGTAATGTTGAAACCAATTTAGGTGAGCGAAATAGGATTTGAGCAATATTAAAATAATTCATGATGAAATGAAGAATTAAATTATTTGATATTATTTTCTATCTGTGCGTTTTGTTCCCTTTTAGCTACTGATTTTTTTTAATATCGAAGTTACTTAAGGGCGTTTAGTTCAACTCTTACATTTCTTATCATAAATTATTAAAATATTGGTCACATTTTATTTCAGTCGCCTACATTTGTTTCAACAATAACCCCAAACAAATTATTTTACTTAAACTATATTTTTGGAAAAAAAATATTAGATAGCGATTCATGTAAAATTATTAAATAAATGAAAGAATTAAATAATGAGGTAGATAGAGTATGCCACAGAGTCGATTTTATGAAGTATAAATGAAGATTGTGAGAAACAAGAATTGCCTCAGTCAAAAAATATTTTTTCTCCATTAACTGACGAGGAAAGAACAGATACTCAATTTTTAATTATTCATTTAAAAATAAAATTAACATTCTTTTTTCACGACAGGTACTATACTTGGAATTACCAAACCAAAAACTACGCATATTCGTAATGCCGTATTTTGACATTCACCTGGCAAATTCCGGTTTTTTAATTTTCACACTTTTGCACCGATTTTTCCGGTTAAATCAGAAATATAAAGTTTCGCATGGGTTCGAATACCCTTATATTAAGTTTCATGCCTGTAGACCAAAAACAAACAGAGAAGTTTTGTAGGCAACTTTTTTAAAACAAATATATATGCGCATACATAACTATATATAGAAACAGGTTTGCGTTTATAAAAATTTTACGACAATATTACGAAAGTATGAAGCATGAAAAATATTTGCAAGACTCTAATTACACGTGATAATTAACTAAAGATGATCATCCGATAAGAAAACCGAAAAACTAATAGGGAATGAATTCAAATGAATTTTTTAAAGAATATGCAAATAACTTAAATCATTTACAGATCAATGAAAT
Organism: Euprymna scolopes; assembly: GCF_053919585.1. Lineage (NCBI taxonomy): Eukaryota > Metazoa > Mollusca > Cephalopoda > Sepiida > Sepiolidae > Euprymna > Euprymna scolopes. The sequence continues at coordinate 54,948,010 of NC_136482.1, read as the reverse complement.
TCCGCGACCCGTATATAAAAAAGCTGTATTTTCTTTTTCAATAACTAGAAAAAAGGGGTTTTAATATAAGTATCAATACACGCACACAAAGAAAATTTATAGGAGTATAGATAAACATAATTTTAAGATTACAAGTAGTTAATATTCTGTTTCTGTGCGATTATTATGTTTTGTTTTAGTACTCTTGCCTCCTGTATAAAGCGACTCTATATTGTAATGTTTCTTAATTGTTTCACATGATCAAATTCCGGAAAAAGACAATTAGCGGACAACCAATTAGAGCAGACTGTCTCTAGAGAGATTTTATCATTGTTTTTATTCTTCTACGGGAAAGATAAGGCTATGTCTGTGTATATATGATCCAGATACGGGCGGCGTAATCATACAATCTGTGGAACGTGTAGACTTCCTCCCGGTATCGATTGGTTGCGGTAGTAAGAATAAATATTAAAAGGGGAAAATAGGCACCCCTTCCTCTATAGATATTGCGCTTGTGATGGTGTTGCTCTTAGGATGCAATTTAGTATTTTATTATCATGAATTAATGCGTTTATAATGATGTTCGAAAGTTATATAAGATAGTGGCTAATAGACTAGATGTATTGAATTTTTATGCGACATCAACTGTTGCAAACCTACGATACGTTGGTTCAGAGGGGAATTTCTGCAGTGAATTTATTATATATGGAGATGAATCACTATTATTTCGACACTTTCTTTCACTGCTAAGATTATATATATACTTCTACCCTAGCCGTTCAAATATTTGGATTATTTTCATATTCCCTATGAATGAATGAAATATGCCAAGAATATGGCACTCACCTGCCAAAAGTGTAATGATTTTTGCCGCCATTATCTTCTCTTGATGAAAATACTGTAAAATAAAATAAAATAACTTTAGCATTTATTTATGAAAACATGAATTTCGTAGAATATTTTGAAGTTATGCGTAAACATATAATTCCCATAAGAGAAAAGAATATTATCTTGTGTCTCAATGTCCGTATATGTAAAACTCTTCATATAATTATAATTTTTGATGAAGCAATTATGAAAAATATGACTATTTTGTAATAGAAACTCATGCAAAAAGAATTTCATTCCGACTAAAGTTTAATGCTATATCTTATAATGTCTCATTGTCATTCATCAAAAGAAAAATATGCTGATTTTATCGACAAAAAAATGTTGTTGAACGGCTAAACTAGTGAAGGGAGATAGGGGCATGCAAGATAGTACTTGGTAATGGCAAACATATTCTAAGAATATAAAACAAACAATAACATTAGTAATTCTTTTTATAATCTATTCAATAGTTCCGTGAAGGAAAGTATTCATTATCCCGTTTATTAAGCTAAAAGTTTGATGAACAGACTATTTATACAGATTCTCTAAAAAGTTTAATACACTTAAATATTCTAAATCTTGATATTAAATCGGCTAAAAACCTAATTATTGAAATATATAAGGCATATAGAAGTATGTAACTGGCCAGTAACTGTAAAATGATTAATGTCTTTCGATAACATAGAAAGATATACATTTTTCTTATTGAAATGCACGCTCTAATAAAGTTTACATGTTCCGAAGCGGTAGAATAAGGAAGTTGATCGAAATTATATTATAACATTTAAAAAGTAGAAGAAAAATATAAAGTTACACACCGGAAGTTGATAGTCACGCGGAGTTTGAGCAAAGTTGACACTACATGTTTGGCGGACTGGCTTTTATAGAAAACAGCTCGACTGGTTCTGGCAAAACTGCTTTGAAAATACATCATTTGCCGATAGAAATAACTACAAGTTGTGGGAAAAATGTTGTTGTTGTTTATTTAATACTTTATAATTAATTATTTTCTTAATTGACACAATGCCCCTAGACTGTAAATAAATTCAATTGTTTTCTTTCACACGAAACTTATTTTATTTTCTTTATTTAAATATAAAAAGAACAAAAGAAACAAAAGATTTTATTTCATCGTAAAAGAAAGCACGTTACATAAGGCATGGCATGTTTAATGAAGTCACATCACCTTTTAAACCCTTATTCATCCCAAATAAAGGATATAGCTATTTGGACGTAAAGGGCTACAATATGGGTCCATGTCAACAGGGACACTATCTAGTACGTTGAGAAGCAAAATATCTGTTCGCATTACATTAAAATGTTAACATTTTAGTACAGTCAGGAAAGCAGGAAACAGAGTGTGACGTCCAAAGTCTAGCAGTTTGAAGGCAGAAATTATTAAAGATGATGATTTCTGTTATATAGAAATCCCTACACTGACGGGGATGTATTTTGCTGTTTGTTAAGTAAGGCGCGATTATTTACGAGGGCACACATGTGGTATGAGTTCACCAAAGCATATTTCATTGAAGTATATGCAAAAGAGACACAGAGATTCAACATTGCGGAAAATGGTACAGGGATTGGAATCTGGTCGATAGTACAGAAGCTATTAAGTGGAAGCATATTTGGACCGTCTAAATTGGAGGGGCTAGTAGTAGATGCAGAAGCCGTTAAAAAAAACATCGCTCTCCTCCATATCCCATTTTCGAAAAAAGATTGAATATACAATATGTGCAATAAGGACAGTCTAGAGTGTATGCTGTTCAATCCGCAATGAAACGTTGCGCATCACTGCCCGATCCGTAAGACAGAAATATGCATGAGGCAGTATGCTTAAATTTTCAGTATCCATGGGGTTCGATATTAAAGCCCTTGTACAAAAGCGCCATGTCAGGATTAAAGAGCAAGATGAGGTTATCAATCAATTACGGTATTGCCACGGACTTTAGTCTGCGTCCAACTTAATATGCTTTGTTGTTTCGCAAGGCAGCTTATCAACGTCTATAGATAACCCGTTAGCCACAGGAACTAGTAATGTTTCATTCGCCGCGCATGTACAGTCCGGCTACAACTTCTATAACTAGTTTAACCGTCTCACACTAAGCCCATAGTCACACTCTCTTTCGATTAGCCCCGATAATAGTATTAGTGATATAAGATCATAAACCTCGAAAGAGATCAATGAAGAAACTCGTGCCTAAACGACTCAGATCTCGTGGTTGCAATGGCTGATGCAAACGATTCAAACTTATGAATAGTGGCAGCGTGGACGGGCACATTTCAGACTAATAGAGTAAGAAGATGCAACAAGAGCCAGATATATCCGGTATTTAGGTACAAACTTTATTTTCACACTGGAAATGCACAATGTCTTGCTAATTTTCACAGATATTTTATGTTTTTCCAGTGCCATATCTTCGACTATCTTGTTGTTCTATGTATAACGATTCGTACAGAGCAGAACGCATGTCGGCTGAAATACGTTTTTGACTTTTTTACAATTTAGTCTCATTCCCAACCGGAATGCAGCGATAATGAAACCAAAAAGTACATTTTAGAGTATCTGTTAATATGTCACGATCAGTGACAGCGTAGCCTTGTCCGAGCTGCATGCCTGCAAAAGGTCACCTTATTTTACTTAAATATCCAGTCGATAGCAGTTGTCCAAAATGTCACTGAAGGGTTTCGAACTTAAATAGATTCTTTATGTTTGATGATATCTTCTGTAATTTTAACACAATCTGACAAAGACATTGTGAAATATTTTTAAATAACAGGGAAAATTGAAAAAATTTTATTTATAAAAAATAATTTATTTTAAATGTTGCCCACTTTTAGCTTCGCATATTTGTGATCTTTTCAGAACATTATTCATGACAGATTGCAAAATCTCTGGATTTCGATTTAACTCCCTTATTTCGTTTCTGATGTTTTTCTTCAATTCTTGCAGGAATTAGGGTCTGTTTACATAGACTCTTTCTTTAAGATATCCAAACAAGAAAAATTCGGAGCTAGTCAAGGCTTGGGGAAGTGGTGGACATTTGACATTTCCATAGCGAGAGATAATCTTGTCGCCAAAGCATTGCCTGAGAAGCTCCATGGTGTCTTTCGCCGTAGGTACTGTTGCTCCATCTTGTTGGAACCATACTCCTGGTTTATTTTTAATTTATGGGCGTCTGTAATCATAGTCCGGTATTTCTCTCCAGTAACGATGACAGCATTTTCATCTTGATCTTCAAAAAACAAAAAGGTTCAATTATCTTCTCCCCCGTTACTGAACACTATGCAGTGATAATCTCCAGGCGTCAAGTGTTGAACAAGCTGCACTTTATAAGGAAAGAGTTTTAAAACGTGCAGCATATTGTGTAGTCAGCTTCGACATATCCGAAGTTGTGTGAAACGTCGTAGAATTGATGTTTTAGGATGCTGCTCCACGCTCTCTCGAACTCTTTCCCTATTTTCATTTGTGAAGAAGTCTGCCAGCTCGCGAAAGATCAAGTATTGCTCCTTGGTTTTCTCATCGGCGCACAATGTTTCGAATTATGTTGTGACCTGGGTAATCTTTTACATGAAAATGCCGTTGATAAGCTTTGTGGGTCAAAACAATTGACCTCTAATTTTGGTAAAACAATTTCACAACTTGCGTACGTTGTTCAATACTATACTTATCCATAATTAATTGCCAAAATATTGTTTGTAAAATATCTGAAATAATCATTAAAGGTAAAATGATAAAGATTTTTACCTATTCAGTGTCATTTTGTACAACCTGCACTTTACCAGAAAACTAAAGTAAGCATTCCCTTCAGTGTAACCCTAATTTTGTGTTTGATATACTTACTGTAGGCATTGATTGAAATTTAGCAAATTTGTGTCTTATAATTAGCTTACAAGGCTGAGAGCACCAGCGTTGCTCCAATACTTTAAGCATATAAATATTTAGTCGGCACGATTTTTCTCCCAGTAGACGCTTCATTGATTATGTCAAATGTTATTTACACGCTTCCTCTTGGATGTCGATGGAAGACAATTGCGAAAATTCTCGAAGCAATATATATTAGACTTATTTTATAATTGTTTCAAACTCACCTATCGTATGTTTTAATTAGCGCACTATTGAGCCGCTTCAATTATTTCGCTCTGTTGTTTGACAGTCTTGGAAACTTTAGTTGGTAACCTATCTTCACAAGCGACGTTATATTTTTTATTATTTGAAGGTGTAACAAAATTCCGCTAACCGACGATATAATACAGTCGCATTTATATGATATAGTATTTCGAATAACGATTTTGAACAACTAACTCTTCTTTGCTATCTTAATATCATCTTACTGCTTTTCATTCGAATCAGTTCGTTCTCTCAGATTAAAAATTATTCCTATGTGCAGATCAATCCCCCCATAAAAGTCTACGATTGTAAATAGATTTTTATGAACGTGGCAGATAGGCATGTCCGACATGCGAAACGTTTCATTGTATATTTACTCGACAAATATTCTTCTTTATTGTAATACATCCATCTCGATCCAAAGGTTAATGGTGGATGGTTATTTTGTTATAGTACTCCATTGTAGTGATGTATGTATTTACTTCTCCTTGACCAAAGATTCAGATGTGTTAACATATGAAAGCAGCTCAGCAAAAGAATGACTGGTCTCATCCTTACTCTAAAACGCGTAACCACTAAGAAATAATTGATGCTATTCATTCAGCAGCCACTCATGTGTAATCGTTATGGTTCACTACTCGTGCGGAACTTAGCAATAACATCGATGTACCGAAATGGGTCATTGACGACAACCAACTGTCGACATATCATATCTCGTCCGAATTTCGACGTATAACATCATTTTAGGTTTTTAAGTCAAATTGTGTATATAATATATTCTTATTATTTATTATTAACAACTTAGTCTGAAAAGTGCTCGTTGAACCTATATAATATTATGATCACTGAGTTATTTTTCAGCGGCACCTTCTTAGATGTGGCCACAGTATTCTATCTTGGGCTGCATCAGGTTTTAATTTAGGTGGAGGATCTTTTTATGAGTTAGTTACTTTCTAGAGCAGTTGAATGATCTAACATATCTCATATAAGTCTTTCACGTCAAATATGAGGTCAAGAAGATCATGAAAACTGATCACTCCTTAAATGGAGCTTCATTCATTTAAACTAGGGAACGTGAAAATTTGAGTGTTGTGTGTGAAATTGATTTAGATATATTAAAAGTAAGCAGATACTTTTTTTTTCTATCACGTAATCCAAGTCGGAAAAGAGCTAAAATATATTTATCTTTTATGTCATTCGAAATACTCTAATAAAATGATTGTGTCACCTTCAGATATACCACAAAATGATCCTAGAATGTAATGTGCAAAGTCATTGATGAATAATAGGAAGTGTGTTTAATCTTTAGTGCGCGCTTGCGATGAAACAAATAACTTCAGATTTCTGACCTTGAACAACTACTTTTATAAACCTATCACAGAGAAAAGGTTTTATGGTTTAGTAGGGAATTCCAGATATTCCATAGCTCACAAACGAGTGAAACAGACTTTTGCTTCAAACCTTACTAAAGGCCTTTGATATATCAGGAGCTATTGCGCAAGAAATAAACTCCCCATCAAAAGATTCACTAATTTTGTGTGATATCACTTCACGGAGTAGATTGTCATTGCTGAGGTACATAAAAACATTTTTGATTATTACAGATTCAGACAACTTATTTATAAATAGTAGAGCAAAGGAAGTTGTAGTTTTAAATACTGGAAAAATTAATGATGCTTTCCAACATGATGTGAAACCTTATTTTATAAACTACAGCATAAAAACTTTGTGAGAATTAGAGGTAATTCCTGTTGCAGTTTCTTAGTGATTATGATAGAAAAGCTTTTATGGCCCGTTCTCTGGTTGGCGCTGAGGTTCTTGATAACTTAACAATCATGATAACATGAGAGCAAGTGTTACGCTGAAATACATGTGGGCCAGTTTAGGAGATTTTTTTTTACACAGTGGTCACCACTTATCAAGGCCCGGAAGCCACTCAGGCATAAGGGTTATTGGAAGTGCATTACGTTAGTGTGGAGATTTGATGAAGTATTTACTTAAGGGGGCGGTTCATTAGGAATTTGTTAACGTTGGACTTGAACACATCCAAGTTGTAGTCAGGTGGGAAGCAGGCAGACGAAACAGAGTTCCACAGGCGTGCAGTTCTAAGAAAGAAGCTTTGTTCATGGAATCCAGGTTTTGATTTAGGCACAGATAAAGAGTAGGGGAGATATCCCTCCATTTGGGAAGCTATTACGAATGTAAGCTAAATCACGATGATGTTGTAATCTCGAAGGTCAGTTATTGATACAAATTTATTGTAATCATGAAATCTTCAGTGTAAACTTTGTACAGAAAGAATATGTTGGTCTACTGTAAGCTAAAGATTGATACTTGAAAATGGCGATATGTTAATGAGGCTTTATTTTAGCATTTAGAGGACTGGGATTAAACCAGTCCTTTTTTGTTATTGTCATATTATGATTAGAAAACATTATGGAAGAAGTCAATAGATGGTTAGAGAGAAAAAGCAGAAATAGAATGAGGGAAAAAATTGCATTCGTCAACAACAAATTTTGTTTTTTTCTTCTGCATTTTACAACTGACTTAAGGCGAATCCGACGCGTTGAATCCGAAAAGAACATTTAGTGTTACTCAGTCACGTAATTTCTTTTTGAACTATGATTACATGTCGTTTTGCATGTTTTTGTTTACATTTACGCATATGTAAAGCATTTAAATAGCTGGTGGAGGTAAAAATCTATGTTGAATAATTATTTTGATTGGAAATGATTCTTTTAATGGCAAGATATATTCAGGTCTGATAATTCTGGGTGATTATGTTGGAAAGGGATGAGGATGATGCCATAAAACTTCGAAATCTTAAAAAAAATTGGTACTCATTGGAAACGAGAAAAGTACTTGTGCTGGTAGTAAGAATGCTTTGGCAATATCAAGATCAGAAACTACGCAGAACTTGTCAGCAAAATGTTGACTGATTTCAGAAACATGGGCTGAAACATGATCGTCAAGATTTTCAAATGTGGATCCGTTTTCTGAGAACCTTTGTTTAATGAGTGACGAGAAAAAGAGAGATTCCATCAGGATCTGAAAGAGAGGGGAAAATATATCAGTATTACTGGAACGCAATAATGATGGCTGACTACTGTCAGAATCTAAAGAGATACCTTCAAGCCGTTGAATAATCTCAGGAGTTCTAACAAATTTAAACCCTGAAGTTTGAACAATGTTGAAGCGACAAACAATTAGCGTGTACTTATATTTACTTATGCTCACCATTCAATTTACAGTAATAGATGTTTCTACCAGGTAATAATATATACTGTTGACAAAAAGATTATTTATTAAAAACATGGATGATATATATTGACTAAATTCTGCGGATAATGCCACAAAAATGTAATCAATTTTGTCACAAGATCTGATTTATTTCAAAATCAACTTAGCACCAAATCCTTAGCTGAGGAGAAAACGGGTGAATTTTTTCCATTCAGCAATGCTAAAATAAACCGAATGAGCCGTAGAAATCTAGGTAACATTAAAAGAAACAAGTTGTTTCCCAGTGTTATCTTTGTCAACCATTGGAGAAATAAATGGCGTGGCAGTTCCCACGAATAGCAATTCTAAAAAGAAGAGGGATGGAGTACAAAAGCAGACGGTATTTTTAAAATACTTTTCATTTTGTTTAAGAAATATAACATTCATATATGTTAGGTTAGTTTTCAACAAAAATATGGAATCTGTCTGACACTTAAAAATGAATGAAAAGCAAAAACGGCACATTACTTAAATGAAAAAAAAAGCAGAAACTGTGAAAGTTCCGCAAACGATTCATTCGTATTTTAATATATTGATGTTGGCATTCTGTAGATATTCAGCGTAAATGGAGACGCTCTGATATTATTGTAGCTATTTTGTTTAAACTGCAAAAGCACGTAAGCTAGCAGAGACGCCCGGCGTAGCCCGGTCGTAAAGAATGCTTTAAACGATATTTTCATTCTTGCACATTTCGTATATATTATAACAGAGCTAAGGTTCTTATATATCATAAAGTTGCGATTTCAAAAAAAAAAAAAAATATTCATATGACTTCGGTGCATCAGCTTGAATCGAAGGCAAACCAAAACTTATGAAAAAATATATATGTATATATGCATATATATATACACATATATATATACATATATATGCATATATATACGTATATATACATATATATATAAATATATATATGTATATATATATATATATATATATACATAATCGAAACCGAAACCAAAAATTATGAAGAATTCTTGATAAATTATTTACAATAAATAGATTACTGGAGTGCCATCAGCTATAATCGAAACCGAAACCAAAACTTATGGAGAATTCTTCGTAAAATTATTTATTATAAGAAATGGAAGTCAATAACAATCAAACGACAGTCACTCTGATGTAAGCGTGACATACAAAAATAACACACACGCTATCCCATTAATGTATAGATAAAAAGAGCGAGATGTACTCTTCCACATACGAACCGGTTTGAAAATAATCCCATCGCTCAATAGCTATGAGGGAAGGAGTTAATGTGCCCGAATGAGTATCTCCTTAAAATTCTTTTGAGCTTCAGTAGGTATAAGCTTGTCTTATCTGGCAGATTCTATGTAAAAGTATTAAATCAGAAAAAGATAAACGAGGCAATAAATTCGGATCCATTTCCGGGTCGGCTGTGGACTTGTCTCAACTAAGTTAGAAGTTGCATTTGATTATAAAAGCGTGACAATTATGCGTTGAAAAAAATCATCCATGGATATGGATGAACGCCTTGCGAAACAACGCTAAAACCTTCTTTTGAAGCTGGCTCAAACCACCGGGGAGAATGCTGTAACAGATTCACAATAATATCATTATATTTATTTCTATCGTGGAAGTTTAAGCAATTTTTCAATAGAGAAGGCAATACAAACATAGTACGCAATAACATTGCTATAACATGCATTGCCGTGTTGTGGATTCCGTAGTTGCCGAGTGCGTATGTACGGTGAATTGGTCAACACGTTCTATATTTAATTTTTCTTAACAGATAGAAACAATTATTAATTTTTTAGATGTTGTTACGTCATCGAGCGTATACAAGCTATATTGTTACGCGTGCACTAATTTTGACCGATCGTCTCTCTTTTTATAATTTTCCTTCATACATTTAAATGTTAATGAAAGAATACCTTAAAAAGAAACAATTGAATTTATTTAAAATCTACGAGTTTTTGGTCAATTAAGATAACAATTAATAATAAACGATTCAATAAAGGTACACCCTGTTGTTCCCACGACCTGTAGTTATTTTGGTTTTCAGGCTCAATCGTAAAAGATTTATTTTCAAAGCAGTTCTTCCAGAATGTGTCTAACTGTTTGCTATAAAAGCCAGCTCGCGAACCTTCCTTTCGAAGTCTCCGCTTTGCTCAATTTTCGTGTGACTATCCATTTCTGGTAAGTCTTCATATTCCTTTTCTTCAATTCTACTTTGTTTTAAATTTTCATTAAATTGTTTAGATCAATTTAATATATAAACTGCCCTGAAGCATGTACACTTTAGTAGAAAAAACATTTCTATTAAAAGAAATATATCTTTATCAGAGATTACATCAAGTTATAATCAAGATTTAAATTAAAAAACAATATTTAATCTATAATAACTAGCGAGTTGGATATTTCTTAATAACCGACATAATTCTATTATAAATGTCGAATGTTTAATTAAATTCACCTTTTTTAAATAGCTTTCGTTCGGAACATCTCCTTTAGTAATTTTTCATCGGATTTATCGAAGCGAAGTCGGTGCTAATCCGAACTGTTATCTAAGTTAGAAAAATGCAATAAAGGCAGATATAAACATGCAATGGCTCCTAATGTGAGTTTTCAAATTAATAGCAAAACCTTAAATATATATTTTAATATCATAATCAGTCGCACGGCATGATTTAAATCATTTTTTTTATTCGGATCGATTGTCAATCCTATATAAGCATAATGTTTAATCAGTTAACAAAATCACTCATTGAACTGTCCAGCGTATAACAGTTTTCAAGTAAATTTTGACGAATGTTTTAGTTAAGAGTTTTATTCATATTTTTCGAGTCTATATTTAATGTAGAATTAAACCGTGTGGGGAAGATAATCGGTTATGTTGTAACGTATAATATTCTTGTCTCTAATTGTAATTGTATGTTCATGTGTGAAACTGTATAATATTTCCATCCGTTGAAGGATTTAACAGAAGTCACGTTTTACATTTTTCGAAATAGATACTAAAAGCTAAAATACTAAAAGCATTGTTTTATTTGTTTATTTCACAGCTTATTAATCTACAGAAGTCATGGCAACAAAAATCATCACAATTTTGGCTGGTAAGTTCCAAGTTGTTGAGATATATTTCCTTTATATATAATCGGTATGCGTATTCTCAAAAAGCACACAATCTTAAGAAAGCAATGATAAAATAAACCCATCATTATTTCTGCATAAGTGATAATACTTTATGACAAAAAACGAACCCTCTTTATACGATAAGGCTTAAAAACCTTTCGAATAATTTCACTCGTTCTGTCACAATGAATAGACAATTTTTTGTAGTTGCTTCTTATATTACAACTTGTTTCTATTTTTAAAAGAAATTCCTAATGAACCGCCCCCTTAAGTAAACACTTCATCAAATCTCCACACTAACGTAATGTACTTGCAATAACCCTTATCCCTGAGTGGCTTCCGGGCCTTGATAAGTGGTGATCACTGTGTAAAAAAATAAATAAATAAAAAATAAAATAAAATAATTCACTATTCCTAAATTCCTCATCTTTTCATTATATCCGTCATATTATTATTATGATTTCTCGCTGGCAATGACTATTGGTCTCACTATAATAATAATAATAATAATAATAATAATAATAATAATAATAATAATAATAATAATAATAATAATAATGATGATAATAATGATAATTATTATTATTATTATTATTATTATTATCATTATTATTATTATTATTATTTGCTCACTAGGAGTAGTCACGCAGGCCATCATCAATGATTTCTCTTTAAGAACGACTTGTGCTGTTCTCTGGGATCTTCGTGGCAACAAGTCTTCCATGATTTCCAGTACTCTCCACTTCTTTCGATAACATTTCCAAAAAGAATTTGCGTCATCGCAACAGTCGCTTACCATTGATTTCCCGTTGTCAGCGACCATTGGTATTTGCTGGGATTTAGTTGGTAATAAGCCCTCCCAAAGTCCCAGTCTTCGCACTCATCCAGCGGAGGGCTTTCTCTCTTCGATCTTTCCATCCTCTTTGACCCTTCTTACTTATTTCATGTGGAGCACACACACACACACACGCACATACAAAAAAGGGTAGCCAGAACGCAGAGCCGCATAGTAGTACCTGTGATGTTGTTTTGTGTTTAACACTTGCAGCTGTTTGTAGTTCAAGTGTGATATTAATGTTCACATTCCATGATTTTGTTAATATTTCTGCAATTTTTATTATTGTTATCTGTTGTATCTTCCCAGCCATCCTTCTAATCCCAATCTCTCCCATTCTTTTTTTAAGAAGAGTTTTTAATAACTGACAAAATAGGAAGTATTTTGTGAATACGATTTATACCAAATTTCCCCCGATATCAACTACTCTGAGCGTCATTTTATCATCGTTGTAAATCTTTTTGCTTTCTCATAAAATTCGTTTACCTCACTGATAACGGCGGTGTGTTTCATACCGATGTTGATGCAACTGTCTTCATTTAGCAAATTCTGTTTAATAATTATTTTAATTGTTTTATATAAACTGCTTTTACCTTGTTTACGTCTTATGTTAATTGTGTATTTTTAGTTTACTTAATGCAGCGCTATTTTATGAAACGTACTTGTGATTTATTGCTGTCACCGGAATATTATAGTTGGTTGTAGCAATCTAGGACTTTTCTAACAATTTCGTCTGATTTAAATAGTGTTGTTGTTTACCTGAGTGAATTTTTCTATTATTTGCAACAATAAGAATAGCGTTGCTTTTTTCATGATTTATAATCTCTATGTCATATCCTCCAAGTCATGTCCACGTGTTTACATGCGCCTATTTTTTAATTTTTATCGTACTATCGGAACTATCGGAACTATTTCCCAGTACTCTCTCCTCTTATTCGCTCAATATCATTGGTCGGATTCTGGGTGTTATATTTTGGAATGGGTGTACTTTTTATTTGATTCTGATTCCAGGGTTATTCGTCTGTCCAATTTATATATTTTATTATGAAGAGTAACCACGCATTTATTCGTTTTATTAAGTTTTTACTATACAAATCAGTTTCAAATAGCTTTCTCTATTTTTTTCAAGCACTAATTTTAAAATGATTTCATGTCTCAACTGATCCCAAGACAGTCATTCCTAATTTTTATATCCCTTCTGGCATAACTGGATTGTCGGTTTTTCAATATTTATGATATTATTTTACAATTTTCTCTGGCTCTTGTCTATTTACGTAGTTTCCTCTGACATGTTTTATTGTGATTCTTACTATCGACTATTTTTTTTATTTTTACATGTTCACATATTTTTTATAGAAATGTTATAGTTCAACGTAAAATATAGTTAATGAAGTAGATTCCTTATATTGTTCATGTCTGTTCTTTTTGTTTTCCTTTCACTGGTCTTGGTATTATACGTTTTGGTCTTACTTTAATATTCGGTCTCTCTTTATTATATATTATGTGTTTTCTTAGTTCTTCTTTATTATTATTCAGGAAACTTTAGCATTTACTAGTCTGATTCTATCTTTTTTCTTCTTTTTATATAATACCATATCTGAGTTGCAATCCGTTGGGCTTCATCATTCGTATCGTACTTTTATAATTAAAGTTAATTAAAATGGGCTCCTATTTTCGATCCCAAACAAGTACATTTTTTACATTTGTCTTTTTATTTGTCAACATGTATAATTATAACTACTAATAAACAATTAAGCAAACTGTCTCCAGAAACATATAAATTATATTAATTTTTCTGAGTACTTTCGACGATATTTTATATATATATATATATATATATATATATATATATATATATATATATATATATATATATATAAATAAAGTTTTTTTATAACATAGGTAGGTCGAAATATGTAGCTAGAAATGTATCAAGTGTGATAAGACATGTTCTTGAAACAAAATAAACAACGGATTTTTTTCTTGGGCCGAATTCTGTTTTAATCGACTATATTCTATATTGGCAGAGTATTATAAAAAACAATAATTATAATAAATAAGGAATATTATTATTGCCACTAAACGTAAATTTTTGCAGAGAAAAAAATATATTTCCGGTTATGAATAGTTGCGTACATTTTTTGTCTTTTACAATACTACTAGCAGGGCGCCCGGCATTACCCCGTCGTAAAATGCTCTTAAATATGATATGTTAATTTATCAAAGTTCGTATTTTATTATTATGTAGCGAATTCTTTAATGATTATTATATTATGCCCAATTTTTAGTAGCGATTTTAAAAGTTCAAAAAATATATCACTTGGATGTCATCAGCTAGAATTAAAACCAAAGCATTTAACGCTCTACCCTAAGTTGTGACTGTTTCAGTTATTGTCAGACGAATGAGAAATAGTTCAATATCAACCGACTCTAACCAATAAACATATATTTGCTCATGCGGACAAGACACTCTGTTGACTTTCGCCTTCCAAGTTACCAATGTTTTTTTCAATTCTGCCCCTTAGCAGCTATTTTTACCGGCTGAATACTGGTTCATAAAGATGCTATCATTTGATCCACTTCACATTGCTTTGCGGCATTGCGTCTAAAATGAAAATACACGGACAAACATAGAAATTTTTATAAATTAGACGTGGAAAATTTTGCTATCCAAACGATTTAAACATTGACTTTATCAAAATGTTCTTACGCGAATAAAAATGCAATATCCGGATAATTACTTTGTTTTAGATCAGTTTTATAAATTATTTCGAATTTTATTAGTTTGAAAAATTGTTTTTTATGCATTTATATAATACAATTACGGAGGTTAGCACATCTTTTATGTTCTCGAAATAAAATAAACTGGAATTTCTATTTAGGTCGAATACAATGATGTTATTCGCGAAATCAATATGCAAACATATTTCATTGAATATTTGTTTCTTTTGCATTCGCTGTTTTTTTCATGATTTCATTTATTCAGTTATTTAGAATTAAATGATTTATTTTTTGGAATTAACCATTATTAAGTTATTTTCATGATCTGAACAAATTTATTAAGCATTATAAAGATAAATAACACAATGCCCGTCACCGATTAAAACACCGACTAACAATGCATTTTAACGGCATTACAAAGTAAATTAAAACGCTATTTCTTGACAATACAAAAATATAAGCTTCATCACTCTCGTAAAATTGAACGGATTGTTTATTTCACAGAAACTATTATATTTGTTTTCTTTAATACCATCTAATTCGAGTGATGATTTGTTTTATTTTTCTTTAACAAACATAAGTATTATTTAATGGAGATGTAGGAATTGCTGCGTAGCTGCGTAGCTAATTTTTCATAGTTTTATATTTGTCTCGTATGCTACGTTTTCATATCCGTTTTTCTTTCCCTATCTGTTTCTCCCTTACTCTATTCATCCTCTTTCCTGTTGTTATTAAGGTTAAACTTACGTTGACACAACCGATGTCGTCTTAGTTGCCATCATTTTTATAATAGTACAATTGCTACAGTTCGCCTGTTATGGCTGCCTCCCAATCCTTTTAAATAACAAACAACATTTTATTTCCGTTTATTCAGAACGAAATAAAATAAATCTATCAATAAATGAAAGTAGAATCTAATTGGGGTGAAAAAAGGAAAACAGAGGATTCAGTTAGCAGAAATGTGGGTGCTCTTCCAGTATGTAAAGACAAACATGTAAGTGGGGAAGGTGCATCTCGGAGGATTTCTATTACAAGAGGATAACTCATTATTCAATCAGCTAAAAGACTGGATTTACACGAAGGGTTTTTTTTTTACATAGGAATCACTACTTATCAAGGCACAGAGACCACTTGAGGATAGGGGTTAAGAGTGTAGAGTAGTGACTTGAGGATCCGACAAGATCAGGGGCCTCGTGATAGATAGGGGACATGCACACATTCACGTAGCCAAAAGTCTAACAAAGCACAAAAAGGCATAAATATAACTCAGATAGATCGCTTGAATATATTTTATTTTCTAAACAGAAATAAATATTTGGAATTTCATTTGTGAGATATAGAGACACAGGTCATTACAGAACAATATAGTATATTTTCAGGAAGAATATATTATATTTTGCCGTGTCAATCTAGTCGATGGCGTAATTTCCTGAATGTCTAAATATGTATAATGATCGCGTTCACTAAGTTTTTCATAATTCCCTGCTTTCGTAGTCCTTTTCTCTTTGTGATTTTTCGTTCCTCTCTCTTCAATAATCAACAATGCCAATTTTCTATCATGACTTTTATTCCCATATACTGATTATAAATTTCGATTGCGTATGGATCTTTATGAATATTTTCGCATCTCTTTCTCGTAACACATATTCTATATTATAGCTTCTAAGTAAAAAGTTTGTGGAACTCTCTTATTGCAACTATTTTCCATGTTTTTACAGCATTAGTCTTTTGCAAATTTTCTTTGCGATGATCATCTTTCGTTTTTTAGCTCCTTAGATCAAGTGGTTTCATTCCCTGTCCCGACCGATTTTCATAATTCGGCTGGTAACTTTGTCATTTGTGTGTGGAAATGTACACACAGCTGGATATATTACTGAGAAGCATTATAGGTATGAACAAAGGTCTCCGTGAAAAATATATTTCTTTTTACCATGTTGTCAGACTCAATCTCAATTTTTCATGTGTTTCTTAACGAAATTTAATAATTTATCTGGTATGTTGTAAAACTTCATTAATCAAAATATCCGTATGTAAGAGTTATGCTGCATGTTTTATTTGTAACTAGCAAGGCCACCCGGCGTTGCTCGGGACTATATCAGACGATCGGAAAAATTAGGTTGATTTTGAACATACCTATTATTCTTAGGATAGAGGAATTTTACTGTCATCTGTAGTAAAAGAATATTTTACCTACCTAGCACGGGTATTGCACGACATATGTATGAAATAATTGTACTTTCCTTATCACAGGAAATTTACAGCTCATATATGAAAATAATTCCTTACCTAGGCCGGGTAATGTATTTAAATAATTTACATGATTTTCTGTTGTGCTAAATGTTCTCTATGTAACAGGTCGATCACATTTCAAATGTAGTTTTGTTCATATTAATAATAACACATTTGAAATTAAATTTAATACTTCCAATAAATATAGTTTTGAATGTGATACTTCTAATACATACGCCTTTAAAAATAGTTAAAAATAAATAAATGAATTAATACTTTAATGCTGTTTCTTTCTTTCTTTCTTTCAGTTATTGCTTTTAGCAACTATGCATCTGCCATTCTTCCAGGTAAGCAGCATCACTGTATCGTAGATTTTAATATAGAATCATTTTCACAAAAAGGCGCGTGTACATTTTGCGTCCATGTATGCCCTATGGTATCCAAATCAATAATACAAAATAAATGATTTGTTGAATACGCCGACAAAAAAATCATTTTTAGATGTTTAAAACAGTATCGCCAACAATAATTTCATTTCATATCCGATGTTTAAATTCTTGCTGTTTCAATAATTTTGCTCTCTTACTGTGCACAAAATATTCTTTTAAATATATTCACGTACAATCATAAGATAACATACAAATAATATATTAATATATATTTAAATAGATTGAAACACATATAATGCGTTAAAAGCTGTTTATTTCGAAAAAATATAATTTATATCTATTATTTCACATACAAAGTAAACACAGCATAGCCTAAATTTATTGCTGGAATAAAAGACAATGTAAGTTAAATTTTACTTATTCTTCAAATAAAATTGTCGAGTTACATATTGCTATTTTGTTAAAGCGTGTGTTATTCAAATTAACGAAGACTTGCTATTATATATGAGGTTGGTGCAAAAATAATGTCGTTTTGTTACGTTCAAATTCAACAGATCATAACTCCTTTCATAATAAACTTTATTAATCAAAATAAGAACTATTAGTATCGACTCATTTTTGCCAACGAGAAACGCGTTTATTTATCCCATTAGCATAGAAATCAGAAGTTCTGGAAGCGATGAAGTCATTGAAGGCTTATTCTGCATCATCTCGGCTTTTGAAGCATTTTTCACGCAGGAAGTTTTCGAGATTCTAAAAAAAGTGATAATCAGTGGGTGAGAGGGCCGGTTATATAGCGGATGAGGAAGAGTCTCGTAGCCACATTCGTCCAGCTTCTGCAGGGTCACTTGAGCAACATGCGGGCGAGTTTTGTCATGGAGGAGACTCGGTCCCTTCATATTGACCAATCTCGGACACATATGTTGGAGCTTCTGACGCATTTCGTAAATTTGTCGGCAGTACTTTTCCGTCGTAATCGTTTCGCTCGGATTAAAGAAGCTGTGATCGATGAAACCGGCCACAGACCACCAAACATTCATCATAACCTTTTTTTGGTGCAATCTCGGCTCCGGGAAATGTTGTGGAGATTCTCCGGTGTCCACTCACTTAGCCAAACGTCGCCTATTGTCGTAGAGGATCCACTTCTCATCACACTTTACAATCCGCTCGAGAAATGGGTTGTTTTTGTTGCGCTGAAGGAGGGTAGATGACACCTCAAAACGACGATTTTTTTACTATCGTTCAATTAATATGACACGCATTTATCAAACTTTTTTGACTTCTCTATTTGTTTTAAATGGTGAACGGCTGTTGAGTGGTCGACCTCAAGTTCAACAGCAACTTCTCGCGTGGTTTTGCGAGAACCGCCTTCATTTAAGGCTTTTAAATGTTGGTTATCAACTGCAGTCAGCCAGCCGTGACCGTCTTCATCTTAGAGGCTTTAGTTACCATTGCGAAATTTCTTAGTGGTTCCTGGGCCAAACGCATCATTGATATCACGAGCTTTCTCGGCAGTGTTTCGGCCTAGTCTGAACTAGAACAAGAAAATTGTGCAGATTTGAATTTTGTCCATGCTGTCGAAAAGCCTGCAAAAAATTAATAAAGACATTGAAGCGGTAAAAAATAACACGATTCGACAGAGCGAAAAAAGCGCTTCAAAATGATATATAAAATGGCTATATATATGTCAATGAATTAATTCAGAAATCATATATTAAGTAATATATATGAGAAAACGATACTGTTTTTGCACCAAACTAATATAAAACAAAGAATAAATTGAAAATTAAATCAAGAGAAGAAAAAAAGAAATTAAAATCTTTCTTATTTTCCTTCATGTGTAAACAAGCGATGTCTTGCTTTTTTTCTTTTGCTATTTCACATATCGTCATGGAAACTCACAAATTTACGGAATCGGATATAATTCCACATGATAAGTATTCAGTAGAAGATTGTTTACAGGATTGGAAAATTTATTATGATTTACTAATTTATTTGACGATAACTGTTATATCTACATTTTAATTAATTTTTTGTTTTTGATAATTTCAACTTTTGAATGAATTTCATTTTAAAATATATTATCGTTAAAATGTGAATATTTCTTCTTGGCAGGTTTATTGGGTGCGGCTGCTACAACCTATAGCCACACCACTCACCATGCTCCATACGCTTACGGTGGTCTTTATGGTGGATATGGACTCGGCGCCTATGGTTACCCAGCTGCCGCTTCTACTGTAAGCACAGTTCATCACCCAGTTGGATATGCTGGCTTGGGTTATGGTTTGTATGGTGCTGGGTATCACTACCCAGCAGCCACTTCTTATAGCCATACAACTCATCATGCTCCATACGGATACGGTTTATTTGGTGGTTATGGATTCGGCGCTTATGGTTATCCTGCTGCTACTTCTGTAAGCGCAGTCCACCACCCAGTCGGATATGCTGGATTTGGTTTCCCAGGTTATGGTTTTGGATACCCAGCCGCTGCATCTTACAGTCATACTTTGCATCATCCAGTTGGATTTTATTGAACATGATTTACTGAAAGGTATTTTTTCAACCTCGAACAGTAAGTAATAATATCGATACATGCATAAACATATAGCTATGTTGTTAATGAAAATATATTACGTATACACTTTTTAAATATATACAACATTTTTCCTATATAAATAAAATGTTTAACAGTTAATATATGTATAAATTCAATGCCTTCAAAAAGTCTTGGGTGAGCAATATTTCGATTACATCAATAATACTATTTATAAAAAGAAATACTCCAAATACTACTAAAAACACTACTACACCTACTGCTACTACTACTTATAATAATAATAATAATAATAATAATAATAATAATAATAATAATAATAATAATAATAATAATGCAGATTGCGTAATTTTCAAAGCATAAATAAAAATATACACTAGCTGGACACATATACCGGTGTTTCCGGTGGAATATAACACAAAACCAGAACAGATTCGGTAAATGATCCCTCCACTGAAAACAAATTAAACTACGGTTGTCAGTGGAGGTCATTACCGGGCCTAGAAAATAGCGGGCACTGGCGGTCGCGATCAAAACAAAATCATATCGGCCATTGTTTTGCAGTGACAGTGAGCAGAAGTCACTGGCTGTGATTTTCAGCATTGGTGGTTACTGGCGATTATTGTTGGTTTGGGTCGCTTACTTTAAAAATGTTCGGTCCTCGGTTAGTAGCGCAGAAATACATTTAGACTGCGACAGCTTTTAATTTTCATATTCGTATTTAATTATTGTATATTTTGTAATTAAAAATATTTCTTCTGTTTTTCCTCGCTTAGCGATTGATAAATATTTATAAATTGAGACAATTTTTTTTCAATCTATAGTGCACTTTATTTTGGGTGGAGGGCTGGATTTTGCTCATATGAAAAATGAGATTGTGTCAAAATACCACCGTGGGAAGGCTTTAAAAGTTTTAATTTATCTGTATTTTAAGCAATGCAAGTGGATATTACATCAGAATATTTATAAATAGATGTATGAAACATGTATTCTTTAAATTTTGTGTATTTTTGCATTTATCGACTCACGATTTCTACAACGTTACTCGGATTTACCCATCAGCTGACGAAAACAACCGAGAAATATAAAGCGTTCTTCGACAAGATTTAAAACATTACGTAAGAAGATTAGAAACATTAGTAATTTTTCCTTTCACGGCACTCAACTCAGGTTTGCTGAAAACGAACATCAGATTCAATTTGGAGTGGAAAAATTGTTTTCTGGATATTAAGACAGCTTTTCCAATGTATTACTTAATGGTCGCTATTCTTATCATGGGAAGGAGTGGTGTTATGTAACACGCATGCACGTTAGTACTTTTCATTTTGGGAAAACATAAACGCCAGTGAAATTATAATTGCTTTCATTGTATAATAAAAGTTTTAATATCAATTAAACTCCTTGAATATCCTAAATTAAAATGTGATATTCGTTTTCAGCATACTCGAAAGCATACAAAAGTCGCTAATTTAGCGGTGAATGCTGAGTTGTCATGAAGGACAAAACAGGGGAGGGTAGAGTGGTAACCCTCGATATATCTAAGGCTTTTGACAGGGTATGGCATGATGGTCTTCTTAGGAAAATTAGATCATATGGTATCACTGGACGAATACATTAATAATTAAATACTTCTTAAGTAAGAGAAAAATCCAAGTTGTCGTCGACGGTCGTACATCTAAACAATATAATATAAATACGAGAGTATCTCAGGGGTCTATTCTTGGACCTTTATTATTCCTGATATTCATAAAAACCTCCCTGATAAAATTGTTTCGGAGATGGGTATATTCGCTGATGACACCACTCTCTATAACAGGCATGAGGGGAAAACAAATGAACGCATATCTAAGGAAATGGCAGAAACACTAGAGGATTACTTCACATCTGTAGTTGAATGGGAGCAAAAATGGATGGCCACATTCAATGCTGCCAAGACTAAGTTTATTTCCTTCAATAATTACAAGAAACCTTCTCTACGACCAATAGCAATGGCCAAGAACACATTACCTGAAAGTACATCCTTTAAACTCCTCGGCCTAACGTTTACATGGAATATGAACTGGAATATATACATTGAGAGCATTGCCAAGGCTGATGCAAAGAAGGTATGATCTCTCTACTGTGCTAGAAAACTACTTACGCCTGAAAGTATCCTGTACCTCTATAAGGCCGTGTATGGATTACTGTTGTCACATTTGGGACAGTGCATCTGCTGCTTGCCTCTCACTCCTGGACAGGGTTCAAAAGAGAGTCGTCAACCTGATGGGATCTCAACTGTCATCTCCGTTCAACCGTCGAAATCTTGCATTCCTCTGCCTGTTCTACAAGTACTTTAATGGTGAATGCTCTGACGAGCTACAAGCACTTATATCCCCTCGACGTGACTACCCCCGATAAACCTGGCAAGCAGATAAGTCCCACCCCTTCACAGGAGAGATCCCTAGGTTTAAGAAACCCTTTTACTCCAACAGTTTCTTCCCCAGAACTGCTAGACTTTGGAACTCCCTTCCGAGAATCTGCTTTCCCAACTGTACTGACATGCAGAAGTTCAAGTGTAATGTGAACAAGCATCTTGTTACTAATCTCCCTTCATAACACCCCTGCAACTTATGTACTTGATATTAGCCCCCTACTTCAAAGTGACACTGTGCCTTGTTTGGGATTAAAATTGACTAAAAAAAAAGGTAAAAAATACTCAAACATTTTCCTAGTGCGAATTTCAATGGGAAACAAACAATGTAAATGCGATAAATGTAAATATAATAGGTTTGTTTTCAAAAGTTGTATCGCGCGATTTTGTTAAGACTATTTGCAAGTGTTATGATATCTTTTATTTATTGAATTGTTAGGTGAAACTACAGAATAGTTACAAAACACCCTCCCGTCTCCATGTTAAGAATGGCTTACTAAATAATAACGATAATATTTCAGCACGGTAAAATAAATATATAAGTATCAGTGTATGTTTGTAATCTACTTTTGTAATTGAGAAAATTTTGGCTTTTCCAGACCTTGTATAAATCGCGAGTTGATAAATTCAAAGTGCCAAATTTGTGCTTTTACAGAATTTCAAACGGTAGCTTATCAAACTGTTGCGTGGGCATTTTATTTTGAGCTAAATGCTGGGATTTGCTCATATTATTTGTATAAGCTTTATGGAGCGAAGGAATCTGCTTTGTTTATTTGATTTAGCAAGTGGGGAATACATATGGATGCTGTGGGGAAAAAAGGAAAATGAATATGAAAAAGGACGGTTTATTGTAAACAGCTAGTATTCATGTTGATGAATACACAGACACAAAACTTTTATCACCACCTTCAACTAAAGTTATGATTCAGAAATCCTTTCGTAATATCGAGAAATGGAAGATGCAACTATCAAAAAGTGCGACGATAATTGGCACTAAAAAAACAAATAGATGCAGTAAACACGATCATTTTAAAAATTCATAGAATTATTTTTTCAAGTTTGAAAATAGAGCCGCAGATTACTATGTTAAAAGAACTACAATGACGTGTATGGGAAGAAAAACTAAACACATATTGTGTCTTCTTAGAATCTGTTCCTACTTTAGAGGAATTCCCGGTTACGTTAAATATAGTATGAGGAAAAAGCAATTAGTGGGTGAAAATAGGGCTTGCCCCGTTAAACATGTATTTGAAATGGTACGCTCCTATGAATTACTATAATATCGTAAGATAGCAGAAGAATGTGACGATAAGTTGCACAAAAACGACAACAGGTAGTGACTGTTGGTCCAAGTATATTGGCTTTATATGTAGCAACATACAATGCTTTTTCCAGGGAGGAATGTACTTCTTTTATTATGTATATAGATAAATCACCTAATGATGGTATTATATGAGAGAAAACGTAATCATTATCTATTTAATGTTATTATTTGAACATAATCTAATTGTAGTCCTTTCATATATATATATATATATATATATATATATATATATATATATATATATAACTTGTTGTAATGAATTATTTCATGGATGTTTATATTTCACCTATTTTTCAGAGTTTCGTCCACTTGTTAAGAACTTCGACCTCTTAAAATCGAAAAGAAAAACAGCGAATAAAAGTACAAACCTCGATTACTTTGTATTTCTGTAAAATAAAGTGTGGATCTATATATGCTTGCCTTTGTTATTTTTCTCAGTGTTACTTGCGTATAATTATTTATGCTTTCTCTAGTCCGCCGTCTTGTAAATACTACGCTTATTTATGACCAAGAATATTGATTTAGGGAAGCCTGTTCTACTGTACATATTTTAACCGCCATCTCTGATCAACTGCCTTCAGTTCCCTGCAAGGCACGATTCCAAATAGTAGCCCTCACACCTATGTTGCAATATGCTTTGTTTGGAGGTGTGAATGAGTAAAGTAAATAATACACAAAGATGCACAAAATGTTGAGATGGCATCCAGCACGACTGAAACCCATAAGTTATTACTTTGTTGTTCTCATCCAGATGACCTCATTATTAAACCTCATATCCATCATATAATTATTTTAATTTCTGTTTCTTTCCACCATAATTATACGTTTCACAGGAATATTGCAATTTTCCTACATAACTTAATAGGTGAAGCCCTTACCTTTTCCCTGCAAACTCTTTCCTACAGAAAAGACGTTGCAAATTTTTCTCTGCTTTATCGCTATTTTCATAGTAAATTATCATAATCCATGCCACCCGCGAAACTTTCACAAAAATACTCATATAGATACACCAACTATCAATAATTTCTCTGACTTTCTACTGTGCCTAAAACTAAACGCAAATTTCATGAACAAAGCTATTTCCCTAGAAATTCTCGTTGGTGGAAGCATGTTCTGCTAGTCTGCTTTCCAGTTGATTACTACATGATCGTATCCAGATCCAATTTAAACAATTTCTTGTTTAGCCTTCCTCTTAAATAATAAAATTCCACACAATTCCCACTGCTGACGATCCCTGCGCTATTGTTTCGATGACAACCTTATAATAATTAAAACATATCCCCGAGTAATCTACCGGTCTTGATAGATTGATTCTAAAATCTTAAAATCTTAAAAGAATATAAAAATATTTAAAAAAAAAGAGTAAAACCTGTGCGTATGAACGACGAAGGTTCTAGTCATAATATTTGTCCATTTATCAAGTATAGTAAGAATGTTTCCCTTTTCATTCTCATGTTTATTCCTATGGCTGCTTCTAACTTTGATCATAGTTCTGCACTTTTCATTAAATTTAACGATCTTTTCTCAAAATGGAAGATCGTATGAAAATAGGTTCACTGTATCCGTTAACATTCACAAATATTTTGTAGAGATAAAGAGGTTCAAAATATTACGTAGAGATCACGAGCTTCAACTATTTATTATAGGTTTTATGTAATATTAATAATTATTCTGTATGTAAAGAAGAGACTACAACTATTACAGTATATCATCATAAGCATAATCATCATCATTTTGATAACCATCATCATGATTTACAACAACAAATTTTTCAATGCAGAATTTATTTGTTTAAAGAAATTATGTCATACGTGAAAACGTACGCGTGCGTAAACATAAACGGAACATTATTAACTTAATTTTGAAATAAAAACTTTTCGTTAGATATTTTTCATTGGTATCGTTAAATGTTGATCCATTATGTTAAACAAAGAGGGGATAGTAAATCAAATTGACGAATAATCAATGTAGTCACGATCTCTAGTGTTGAGTAATTCTTTAGAAAAAAAATGGCGGCATCAGATCGGCGAAGGATCAATACAGTCACGATCAGCAGTTAAAAAGCATCTATCTGTTCTAATGAAAAGATTCTATTTACGAAAATAAACTTTTACTGCCAATTTTCTATTAAAAAAGTAAGTCTTCTTAAAAAAAAACTTTCACCTTTTTACGGTAAAAAATTAATCTCTTCTTAAAAAAAAAAATCTTGATAAACAAATTGCAAAAAAATAATAAAAGTAATATAAAATTTAACCTTTCTTGAGGAAAAAATATATATTCAGTAAATTTATAGCAACTTTTTGTTATTTTATTTATTGTATTTTAATGTTTTCTGGTTTGTTTGTTTTGAAATTCGTCTGCGTCTGTTGCGCGGCTTTATCCGATAACTGCTGGTCGAGCCCGAACCATAATTGACGACAACTCCTTAGGATCCAGGTCAAATTCTGCAAGAGTACCAAAAATATGTACATGGTGTTCATTGTACAGGTCTGCCGAAAAAATGGTTTTTCTACATTATTGTAGCGAAATTGGCCAGCCGAAAAGTTGATATTTAATAAAAAGGACCATGATAACTATTTACATTTCTGTCAATTACAACAATAAGCAATGTTATCTACCTAATTGTCATATCACAATTATTTAAGTCTTTAATGATTCAACGAGAAAAAAAAATTCGGCTATGTTTGTTTTGTCATGTGACGTGTGACGTAAACACAAAGAGAATAGCTAAAATTTCTAATTTCTTAGAAACGATTTTCTTTAGTAATTAAATTCTACTTTATCGTTTTCCGTCTGTTTTTCATATTTTCATTATTGCGACATAGCAATTCAGTAAATACTATTGGTATTGAAAATCAATATCTCGATTCCCGAATTTCTCTACAATAACAAAGAAGCACACATTTTTTTACGAATATTCTAATTCATTATATTTGAAAGCAATATATTTTCTCAAAAATAAAAAAAATGGGCAAAAATAAGGATATTATTCAAATAAAAACAATAGTTTACCAAACTACTTCCTTTTTTTTTTTCAAAACACTTATTCTAAAACACTTTTACTTTCTTTTCTATTTTCTTTTTTTCCTCTCAGAATTATACTCGGTCCCCCACTGATTTCGTTGGTTAATTTTTTAAACAGTTTTCTTGATAAAACACTATATATTTATACAGAGGAAAATCTGCTAAACATACATGTCAATAGTAAAATTAAACCCTCATGTTATCCCCACTCTCAACCTCAGGAAGAACGGGTAGTAAACGTGCACTGAATAATTTACACGGATATACTATTTTAACTTTAAGATATTGTACTTCACAATCCGCTTGACGTTTGCAATAATCATTAACACGGCTCAGGGATAAACTTTACATTTGTGTGGCTTACATCTATACTCTGATTGCTTCTTCCATGGACAAGTATATGTTACGTGTTCTACAGTCGGAAAATCAGACAATCTTTACACCTGCACAGAAACAGGAACACCTTAAAATATATGTAACCACAAATATTGAGAATATAAATCGAAGACATATATATATATATATATATATATATATGTATATATGCGTGTGTGTGTGCGTTATACAAAGAAAAATAGAAAAAACACGTAATATATTAATGCATATACATTTTATCATATATTTGTAGATTTTTCATTTTATCTTTTGTATCTGAACCTCAACTTCCATGTTAAGCTTTTATTATCCCGATAATTCATCATTCAAAGAATTGTTATCTATATATATATATATATATATATATATATATATATATATATATATCGGAGTTACTATCTTTAAGAGCATATCCGACAAAATTGACCTAATCCTGTATGCTCATCCCGCGGCTAACATTCACATCTGTGGTGACTTCAATGTCAACAATGTGGAAGTGCTGACCCATTCTAAGAAGACAGATGATGAGGGGGGGGGGTTCTGTCATGACTTCCCCATTGCTTATGACCTCATAGATTGTTCACTAACCCACCCGTGTGCCCGATACTACCGGTCAGTATGCAAGCCTTCTAGACCTTTTTCTGACAACTTCCCCTGAGCTATGTTCATGTTCCGTTCTATCTCCTCTGGGATCTTCCAACCACTCGGTTGTATCAGTTAAGGAAAAATGAAATGCAACAAATCGTGAGACGTACGTCTCCACCGTACAATATATCGATACTCTATGGCTAACTGAGATAGCTTCAATACATTTATATCTGATCTACCTCTGCATTCCATGTTGAAAAAGGACGTGTCCTCTATAGTATCAGAACTGACCGAATTGTTTATTATAGGCATAGACCGATCCATACTACCTAAAAAATTTAAAAGCCAGCCATGGTTCTCACCAGAATGTGCTGCTACCATCGCGCACAGAAATGCTTTTCCATAGCTACCAGCGTAATAAATGTAATGAGATTAACGCTGCTTTCAGGACTGCCAGCAACCACTGTAAAAGAGTAATAAAAAATGCAATAATCCTATATGCCCAGTCCGTTAAATCCAAAGTAGCTGAGCAGCTGCTTGGTTCCCATCAGTTTTGGCAAACAGCAAACAGGATCCTGAACAGAAGCGTTCGTGTGATGTAATCCCCCATTGAGGAGCTTTAGAATAACGCTGAGATAGCTAATCGTTCCCGGATGACGCTAGATAACCCGAGGATTTAAAATAGAAAATATAAATATATATATATAATTTATTTCATGTCAAAATAGATATATTTGCTTTTTGGTTGGAAAAACCAGAGATATTTTGTTATTTGGAAAAAACTCAACAACAGGAAATGTGAGGATTTTAGGAGAACATATTGTACTGGCTGAGTAATGGTTGATGGCCTCAAGGTTATGGGATTAAAATCTTGAATTGGACCTCAAATCGCGGTGTAATCGCACATCCACATTTGGGGTTTAGCGTGATTTGATTGACTGGGGAGACTTCCACCCCACCCACATCGGGCCGATACGCTCGAAAATTGGACAGATTTCTTTTTTATCTCGGGGAGAACAGATCGTATAGAGACCGCCGTTCCCTAAGGACCCGACCCTTTCTCTACTTCCTCACCCACCCGTCTGACGCTGCCTGTGAAGATTTACTTACTAAGAACTGAATGATATTTGTAAAAAAATTTGTACATACGTTTGTGAAAATTAACTCTGTAGACTAGAATTACACAAGTTTGTTTTTCTTCCTGTCTGTGGCTTCGATATTCGCTTTCAGCATACATGATTCAATGTAACACCCCTAAGAGAAGAACTAGACGACACGAGCCGAGATTTTCAGATGAACAGAGGTCCTAGCCAGCTTCATCGGTGAGGGGTTACATGCGTTCTATCCCAACCCTCATCAATGGACCTGAGGTCATCTCGTCAGCATCAGACAAATCCAAACTATTTGCCAAGAACTTTGCAGCTAATTCTACCCTATGGACAAAGGCCATCAACTCCCCATATTTCCTCCTATAACAGACAACACGCTATGCAACATACAAATATCTGTGTGTGATGTTGCCAAGCTAACCAAGAACCGTGATTCCAAAGCAACTGGCCCTGACAGTATTCCAATTATAGTGTTGAAATTGCTTCAACCAGAACTTGCCCCAATACTTACAAAACTGTTTAAGCGTTTCCTTAAGGAGAAGTGCTTTCCAACACCCTGGAAAACCTTATCAGTATGCCCTGTATTTAAGAATTCAGGTGAAAAGTCATCTCCCTCTCAGTACACACCAATAAGTCTCCTGTGTGTCATGAGTAAGTTGTTGGAATCCATATTAAATAAAGAAGTAGTCAACTACCTCAACAGAAACAACCTTCTTAGTGACATGCAATATGGTTTCCGCTCTGCAAGATCTACAGCAGATGTGCTAACGGTTATATCACATAGGATTAGTGAATCTCTTGACAAAGGCTTCCTTTCTAGGGCAATTGCTCTTAACATATCGAAGGCCTTCGATAAGGTATGGCATAAGGGCCTACTTCACAAGATTTCCAGCTACGGTATTACTGGAAATGTTTTCTCAATTATTAAATCATTTCTCTCCGATAGGTTCATAAGAGTAGTGGTTGAGGGCAGAAATCAGAGGACCACAGTATTAATGCTGGAGTCCCCCAGTAGTCCATCCTGGGTCCAACTCTCTTCCTGACCTACATCAATGATCTCCCAAAAAACATATTTAAATCATTCGTTGACATCTATGCTTATGACACGACCATCTATGTCAACACATCCGTAAATGACAAAGTTCTCTCTGATTCTCTCTCCTCCGATCTTGAGCGCATGGTACAATGGGAGAGAAGTGGCTGGTTACTTATAATGCATCTAAAACCAAGCTTCTATCTTTACTCTGGTATCACTTGAAATAGATGGTCCTCGTCTTGGGGAGGCTCCATGCGTTGACAATCTTCTGGGATTGACCTTTACTCCTGATCTGAAATAGAACACGTACATCAAATCTGTTACCAAAGTCCCTGGAAAACTGGTGGGATCCTTCTACCGCTCCAGTAGATATCTTACTGCTGATGCAATTCTCTATCTATATAAAAGCCAAGTACGTCCAAGGATGTAGTACCGCTGTCATATCTGGACAGGAGCTGCTAAAAACAGCATATCCTGCCTTGACAGAGTACAAAATAGACTTCGTAACCTAGTGAGGGGTGCCCTTTTCTCTTCCCTGCAACATCTCTCCCACAGAAGAGATGTTGCGAGCCTGTCGTTGTTTTATCGTTATTTCCATGGGAAGTGCTTGTCTGAGTTCCAATTTCTTGTCCCCCTCCTCGCCAATCTTTCACGAAAAACACCCGTCTAGGTGAAAACACTGTCAGTAGTTTTCCCCATTCTTTATCTTTGCCTAAACCAAAACGTAGATTCCATGAACAAAGCTTCTTTCTTAGAAGTGCACACCTGTGGAACTTTCTTTCGTTTTCTTGTTTTCCACCTGACTACAACTTGGATGTCTTCAAGTCCAACATAAACAAGTTCCTGTTGAACCGCCCCCTTATCAGATCTCCCTTACCAGCGATTACTACGATATTATCCCATTGATTACTGTACACGCAATAACTCTTATCCCCGAGTAGCCTCCGGGCCTTGATAAGTGGTGACTTCCTTGTAAATATATACATGTATATATATTCATCAAAAAAATGTATAAGACGGAATACATAATAATATTAATCAAATCCTATGGGTGTGGATTAAATATATCTTCTGGTTTAGCAATGCTATGTAACTATATGTATACATATAGGCATATATATATATATATATATATATATATATATATATATATATAAACATATATTGGTTAAAATCACGGCGTATTTCTGTTTAACGACTCTTTTAAAAAATTTCTTTCAATTTATGTATTAATCTTTTTGTAGTATTATCGAATGCTTGTATGTTGCGTCCTACATACATAAATTTCATAATACTACAACAATACGTAAATTGGAAAAAAAATCGAAAATAAAGATCTTAAACAGAAACTCCTTGTTATAATATGATAAAATTGACAATTTAAAATTAACGTTTTCTCCTTCCTACCGCCTACTTATCATTAATTACGTACCTCGACACTTGAAAATGCTATGACTGAATTTCATTAATCGTTTTTTTTTTTTTTTTTTTTCAAATCCTCCAGAATTTAAAGTCGCTTTATGTTGAGATCATTGTGTAAGATTTTATGTTTTACATATTGAGTCTGGGCAATAATGTTGTTTTTGGTGTTGACTTATAGAACTGGAGCCGGAAAGATGGAGCGTTAATCTTTGAGACAAAGTGTTCTTTGTCTAACAAATCTTACTATTTTTACTGGAATTGTAAGAGAGACATTCCCCCAGTAAGCAAATAAAAAGCTAGATTAAATTGAGTTCTAAGTCTTTTGTCCGAGATACGTTATTGTTTATGCAATGCAGAAATGTGTTGTCCTTCATAGCAAATACTAGCGAGTCTACCCGGCGTTGCCCGGGTGTTTAGAGTTGTGTGTTGAACACAAAAAAAAGTGGTAGCAGGCAGGCAAAGAAAGTGTAAGAAAACGTGACATATTACCGCTACGCTATGAAGCCATAGGATGTAAACAGCGTTCAAATTTAGTGATGCCAATCAAATAGTTAACTTGCTAAGTGAATGTATTCACGCAGGTGCAGAAATGAACGTCGGGTGAAGGCCAGTTCATCTTTCCGCCGTTTCTTTTAACTGTTTCCCCACGATATTGGGGAAACCAAGCTCCCCAAATGGGGAAACTCTCAGATGAATAGCAATTGTCTAATATGAAGGGTTTCAAGACGCTACGGCACGAAAGGCTGCTGACAAACTGTATTTATTTGCTTCCTCACGAGAGCACATTAGGTACAAGGCCGTTTTTTAATGTGAAGTAAGGGGAGGGGGAATGGAAAAGGGGGCCAACTCCTCCGAAAAGAGGGAAGGGGAAGTTGGTAGTTCCTCTCGGTATGCAGGGTTGCCTCTAGATGGACTAGAAACTGACTGCCTCAAGGGGAATGGTCTTTTGGTGCAGCATCTGCCGAAACAGATACTACACTTTGATCTTTTTGGTTCAGCTACGAAAAGCCGGTGACGGCTGTATTTATTTGCTTTCCCACGAGAGCAAATTAGGTACCAGGCCGTTTTTTAATGTGAAGAAAAGAGAAAAAAGGGGGCCAGCTCCTCCTAGCGGGAACTGGATGGGTTTCTTCTACATTGAACAATAACTGATTTCTTCAATATATAACTTTTAGTGCCGCATCTGCCGGAGCAGATAGTACACTTTGATCTTTGGAGGCCCGGCCACGAAAGACTGCTGGCGGCTGTATTCATTTGCTTCTCCTACAGAGTAAAATAGACACAAGGCGAAGAAAGGAAGGAAAGGGGAGCAGCTCCCGCTGGGAGGAACTGGATAGTGACAATTGGTAAAAAGGGGTTCCCTTAAATTGACCAATAACTGATTGCTTCATGAGCAATGGGCTGTTATGTTGGGTTGCCCCCACAGATAACATTAAATGTAGCATCTGTCGGAACAGATGGTATTTATTTGCTCCCCCACTGAGCAAATTAGGTACAAGGCCGTTTTTAATGTGAGGTAAAAACCAGCTCCCCTAAAAGTAGGCAAAAAGGGGGCACTCTGGTTACCAAAAATAATAATTGTCCCAGTATAGAGGGTTTCCCCTCCATTGACTGGTACAAATTATCTTAAGTGCAGCATCTGTCGGAACAGATACTACACTTTGATCATTATTGGAGCGGCCACGAAAGGCCGCTGACGGCTGCATTTATTTGCTTCCTAACGAGAACAAATTAGGCATAAGGCCGTTTTTTTTTAATTTGGAGAGGGGGGAAAGGGTGGGAAAGAGGAACATGTTTGCCCAAGGGAAGAAGAGGGGGAGCTGGTAGTGCCTATTGGTATGCAGGGTTGCCCCTACATAGCCCAGAAACTGATTGCCTTAAGGACAATAATCATTTAGTGCAGCATCTGCCGGAACAGATACTACTCTTTGATCGTTGTTGGTTCGGCCACTATAGATCGCTGGCGACTGTATTTATTTGCTTCCCCACGCGAGAAAATTAGGCAGAAGGCCGTTTTTTACTAAAGAGAGAGGAGAGGAAGTTGCATGGACCAGAAACTGATTGCCTTAATGGCAATGGTCTATGAGTGCAGCATCTGCCGGAACAGATACTATACTTTAATCTTTCTTGGAACTGCCACGAAAGTTTCGCTTTATTTATACGAAAAAGACTAAAAAAAAAAAAACGTGAAAGGATGGAATAGCGTGATTTTTTTAAAAAGTCGATGTAAATACATGTAGACACGGCGTCCGTTCGCAAATCGTAGATATTATTACATAGGGCGTATATAAAAAGTTGTAAAAAATAGTAACCCTCCCGAGAACCCCCGCGAAAAGCTTTCGCTGGACATACAAAAACGCGTGTGGTCGTTTTGCCTTTTATATATTTAGACTAACCTGGGTGTCCGGTATTGCCCGGGTAATTAAAGGTGTTTTGAGCAAAAAAAAAAAAAATTGTAAAAGGCAAGCAGGCTTGAACCCGTGCTGTGAAGGAAGCAAATAATGTGGAAAAACCTAACGTCTTTGCTGTTGCGCCAAATCGGAAGTGACGTAGGTTTAAATTAAGGCTATAAAAATCACAAAGAGGGGATAACTTTCGAAAATATCGGCGAGGAAACGACCCCTCCCTGTAGAAAAGTGCCCAGTTGAGGGTGAAGGAATTAATGTTTTTTTGTTGTTTTTTACCGATTTTTTGACATTTGTTGTCCGAAGGGTCGTTTTCAAAACGATGCGAGTTTCGTGAAAATCCGTCGCCTCTATTGAAAGTTTTAGGAAGACATACAAGCATCCACACATACATACATTTAAACAGATAGATGAGATTTATATTATAGATTAATTTTTTTTTTAATTATTAGCGAAGGATACATATCTGCGAAATATATTTAAAGTATTTTTTCATTGAAGTCTTGAAGTTATAGTGCAATTGATTCTGGTAGAATGTATGTCTAGTGGGGAGAGGTTGTTTGGTTATTTGTTTGATTGAAGTTTGTACGTGTTAATTTTATTTGTATGTCGACTATGAAGCTATAAAATAGAGTGTTAATATTTTAAGTTCACTAAGAAGTATTTTCTTATTTGAAGAAATAAATTTGGCTCGATGAATTAATTTTTTTATGATGTCAATTTTGTGCCGATATGGACATTCGTTTCTGTATTTTAAGATACAAGATTTATTGGGTGTACGTTTTTTTTATATTCTGAGGAGATGAATTCATCTTTCTTGGAGTAAATGATAACATCGAGAAACAGGATGTTA
Organism: Euprymna scolopes; assembly: GCF_053919585.1. NCBI lineage: Eukaryota > Metazoa > Mollusca > Cephalopoda > Sepiida > Sepiolidae > Euprymna > Euprymna scolopes. The sequence goes on along the minus strand of NC_136482.1, from coordinate 54,913,401 downwards.
TTATTAATGTTCAGTTCATAAGTGAAAGAGTATACAGGATGTGTTTTTTAATTCTTCTGTTTCATTAATGCTATCTGTTAGGACGAAGAAGCCATCGACGTTTCTAACGTAGATCAAGGGATTTTTGTTGTATTGAATATTTCGTTTTAAAGGTTGGACATATAGAAATTAATGAATGTTGATCCCAGAACTGATCCATGGAAACATCATTGATTTGTATGTAGATGTGGAATGAGATTTAACAGTGCAAAGTAATTATAATTTTTTGATCGTGCGATAAATTTGGAACGAATGGAAAAATGGATTGCTGAATATGTTATCAACGATAATGTCAATTGTTGTGAACAAACTTTCAAAGTCTAGGATAGCAGTGATTTTATTGTTGGATTTTTGTTTGGACGATGTGTATATGTTCTTCGGTAGACTTTACACTATATTTACTATATGCATATGAAGTAATTTGGTTTATTTTACCTGGATGAATACGGGACGGAGCGAGGAGTATGTTTTTGTGGTTTTAGATTGCCGTATAGATATATTTGGATGTGTGTGTAGTATTTTTGGAAGTTTTTGATTGTCATTTACAACGTTGTTTTTGACACAAAAAAGATGCACTTGTAAGTTATACTTTGAGTCAACTTGAGTAATTACCCATTTCTATTCTGGACGTGATGTTACAAATAAGGGTGCTGGAGGTAAGCGTTTTATCTAATCTAACATTATCGGCCTAGTAATGCAATGATACGAAATTATGAAGGACTCCTAATAAACCTGTCTTATGAGAAGATGCCAAATACTTTTGTACTGTTATTTGATGAATAAAATCAGGAGTATGCAACTGTGCCTCAATGCCCTCTCGTCGCTATATTAGTGAGCAGTTATTTCTTCAATGTTTTACAAAATAACAATTTTACTCATTGTTTCTACGTTTTGATCTAAACTTCTCCGTTAAGCTCTTGTTAAAGTCATAAAACAAAACATCAGCGTAAACCGAAAACATAAAGTTTTAACGTAGATCCCTATAAGTTAACTATTTCCAACGTAAGTTGCCCACGCTTCAACTGTCCACCGATTGAAATATTTACAGGAAACGTACAAAACTGGTATTAGCTCCTAAGTTTTCATAAATGATCAGATCATTAAAAAAATTCCTTAAAGATTCGACATCCAAGGTCGCTATGGTTATTAAATGTTTGCATTCATCATGGATAGTTTTCATTTACTAAAAAACCTGTTTGCACTATATTAGTTTTTGCGTTGCTTATTTTACATAAAGAATTAATTTTTGCCCTCTGTCATTCTCTTGCCGGTAGAGTTAATGTTATCAAGTAAACCTCTGTAAAATTGGCAAGATTAGCACTGCTCAGATTTTTGATGCATGTAATAACTTTTATTTTTGCAATGTTGACTGCAGTTAACTCAAACAACACAGAGAATTAAAGTAAGTGTTTTGACAACTTTCCTCTTGTATACTATCCTAATCAAATCGTTACTAATCCAACATGTACGCCTTATGCTGCTGAACATATCGCAAGCTTTTTGGATATTTGTTTCCGGAAATTTGCACTAAACACGGCATATCATTTGCTCCTATAAGTTATCGCAATTAAAATAAAAACGAATATGACCTACTCTGAGAGTTTAATGCCCACTGCAGAGTTTATCGAAAGTCAATTAACTCAGCTTAAGATCCAAATGACTTTACAAAGCTATAATTGCCCCGCACGTATTGCATTGTTGTAACATCTATGGTAGTGCATCATCCATTGGACCCCCCTCTTAGACAGGATAAAACTTTGTTAACCTAATATGTCTCACATTATCTTATAGGTTTCAGATCATGATATTACATTATGTTGGTGTTAATACATAATGTTTATAGTTTTCGTTAAAAGTTTTTCACTCGTCCATAACCTTTATAAGTTGGTAGCTTATTTACTTCGGTTCAGGTTACGGCACATCAACCCTTTTTGATTTTATAACAAATGCTCATATATAAGAATCGGGTTATACACTCAAGTATTGGTATAAAAGTTTATAATAAAATCTGTTAATTACAAAAGATACACAACGTACGCGTTTTTCTGTCTTTCGTTTTTCCCATGTGGCCGTGTGCTCTAGTGTTAGATGGCGGCCGCACTGTTCTTCTTCCTACCAATTTTCACTCTGCAAAGCAATATTGTAATATGCGGAATAAAAGACACAAGTTTTTTATGATTTTTTATATACATAGTTACGTTTTAGTTTGCTTGACAAATCGGTTTGGAGATGTATCGCCAATTTCTTGCAAACTTAGCGGGAGTCTTGAGTTCACTGCTACATTTTGAACCACGATATATATTATACATCTATTCTTGACGTTTCTCAGAAACACCGTATTTCAAGCTTTTTTCCAATCACACACAAGTAATATTTTTATAAATCTTTACAACTCGTTTCCCCACGAATCGAGCCCTTTTTGCAGGTGTTTGTACTGGATAAAATGTTTAATGCTACTCATGGTCCTTTTTGTATCACCGCATCTGTGGCTATTTCGACAGGTTTTAAACAAAATAACTTTCAAACTAAAACCATGACTACTCTTTATTCAAACCGTTTTGCACTGGCTAAACGCGTAAAACTTAGATCGATTTCATCGAAAACGCATTTTATCCAGTTCAATCTTTTTTTAGTAGTAGACTACTTTCGTACACGCTGGTATCAGCCCAAAATAAACGTTTTAGACTAAGTAAGGGCTACATAAATATTCATATTTTTCTAGTTTTTATATATTAATAAAACATATTAAAATGTATTTATAATGTATATTGTCGAAAAAGATAATTACAGTATCTTTTCTTCTTCATGACCTATGCATTTTGTCAGTTTCAATATTCTTTTCAACCTCGAACACATTAATTTCCCAATGCCTACTTTCTTCTTGTACAGTACAAACTAAATAAATATATATATTTTACACTTCTTAACCATATGAACTCTATGTCAATGCGATGATTCACTGTTATTGACAAGTTTTAGCAAAAATATCCTTATGACAATAAATAATTTTAGTTATTGACATTGTCATTGACATTGACATTCACATTGTTTTGCAGGAAAATAAAATTACCGCTAAAATTCCTGGACTTCATATATCGTATAAATATTGATTTACACCACTAATACTAAGCGTTTATTTATGACTTAAAAATAAGAATAGCTATAGTTCTTTTCTCATTTTCTCCCATGACATTTCATAACCATTCGACATTTTACTGCTTAGTAAAACTGCCCTAAAATTTTTTTTTTAAATATGCGTATCACTTTTTTATTAATATACATTTAGTTTCACAATTAGCAAAAGGATTGTAAAAATTTTGCAATATATCTCAAAATTTAAATTCTGGTATTTCTCTGTTTAGATAATTTATTTTACATTTGCTTAACGCATACAGTATTTTCAACATATATTATACTGTGATATGAAATGCATCCTAAATAAATATATGGAGTTTAGCATTGAAACGAAATACGTAATACCTCTCTGATAAGGCATTCAATTCAAGCACGTTTTTTACCGAAGTGTAAAACCAGACCCCAACAGCGTTATTTTATTAGAAAAAAAGGTAATGTACTCTGCCTGTCTTTGTACTCAGTAGAAGAATCTACAAGGTGAGGGGAATAACGATGCCTAACATAGCGGATTATGGTTTTAGATAAATATTTAGGCGATATATAAATTTACACATATTTGGTAGGTTGGGATTTATATGGGATATATAGATTTGCACATCTCTCTCTCTCTCTCTCTCTCTCTCTCTCTATATATATATATATATATATATATATATATATATATATATATATGTTGATTTGATTCATAGATAAAAAATATTTGCACTACTAAATTTTAGTTGTACAAAAATGGAAATGATTATTTAAGAAAGAAATATAACAATGCGAAGTGTATGTCAATCAATACTTTATTGTACAATATTTGATATTACAAAAAAATTATTTCTTTTACTTTCATGCGTTCTTTCTGCCGTTTTGAAGAGGTTGTTGTTTTTGTTGTTGAGCAAGCGACGAAACTGTGAAGAAATAATAGAAATGCAACCATTTATAACATAATTCCTTACACAAACGTGAGTATATACACAAACACACACACGTATAAATTAAATGCATTTAAAAACTGGACTTGAATCGAGTAAAGTACAGTAAATGTAATTTATATTTATATTGTACCTGTTTGTTCATACCTATTAATTTCTACAATCTATGTTCTATTTGTTAGCAGTTAAATATGTCAGTAACATCAATGCACACATATTACTTATTATCAGGCTTGCACTTGATGTTAGTTGTTTATCTGAAGAGATTATTGTTTTGTTTATTCGCGAAATTTTTTTATAGTAATTAATATACCTTTAAATAATATTTTAATTGTATAATTTTGATTCATTAGAGTATGCCACAATATTATCTTTTAGTTTTTTGTATAATTTACGTTAGACAATTAATCGAAAGTGCATATTAATTCTTAGTTTCTCTCTTTTCATAACTTATCATTAGATTCCTAGGATGAGATAAATTATAGTGTGCATTACTCAAAAAAGTTCAGGATATATCTGGCCATTTTCATTTGCACAGTGGCATGGAGTATTCAATTCTGGTATTCCCATTGTCAAATTAAGTACATTAGCAGATTACTGTTGGAATATAAAAAAGCGGGGATGTCATTCAAGGCGAGGGGTTAAGAAGACAAATGTTGTTTAAACTAACAATTCTGCGTTTTCATATATAACCAGAAATAATGGCATATGATTTATAGTACATGAAAACGGTGTATAATATAGAGGTCAGATTTAGTATTTGGATACTTTTCATTCATTCAAACCGGTTTTATGTGGCACGTATTTATACCTTGAAATTTGTTGCACAGTATTATTAAACAAACGAAGGGAAGTAAGTAGTAAATGTAGGAACCATTTTCCTTTATAATGAATGAATGATAGCTGTGGGATTGTTTTACTGATTTCGGTTGTGTCTCTCACCCGCCGTATTTTAATAATTAATTAATGTTTTTTTTGTTTGTTTGTTTGTTTGTTTGTTTTTTTAGATTGCTGGTTTCCGTTTTTGCTGCTTTTACATAATTTTGCGAAGTTATAATTATTATGTTTTTACGCTGTTAGAGATTATTTCTGTTTATTTTTTTTACAAGTAATACAATATGCACAGTCTGAATTATAATGATAATAATGATTGTGAGTAGTCGTAATAATAATAATAATAATAATAATAATAATAATAATAATAATAATAATAATTAAGCGATAGTTATTATGCATATAGTAATATTTGCTTACAAGCGGTAGGATTAATGGAATGTTCTATAAAGCTTAACTCCCTCGACATAAGTTATGTAAATTTTGTATTTTTTTTACAAAAGATAAATAGGTTTATGAATATTGAAAATATAAAAGAATTATATGATCAGAAAAATACATATCGGTAATTAATATATATATATATATATATATATATATATATATATATATATATATCAACATTTTTGCTTACCTATTTGATACTGAATAATCTCCATCAATAAATCATGTTTAATAGAATCCATATCCGAATGCTCCAACCGGATGATGCAAAGTATGACTGTATGATGTAGCTGCTGGGTATCCGAAACCATAACCTGCGAGACCGAATCCAGTATATCCGACTGGGTGGTGGACGGTGCTTATAGAAGAGGCAGCAGCAGGGTAACCGAAGGCGCCAAGTCCATATCCACCATATACACCGTATCCGTATGGAGCGTGATGAGTTGTATGAGTATAAAAAACTGATGCTGGATAATGATATCCTGCACCGTAAAGTCCAAGACCCAACCCAGCGTATCCACCGTAAGATCCGAGACCGTATCCAGCATATCCAACTGGGTGATGGACTGTGCTTACAGTAGAAGCAGCTGCTGGATAGCCATATACGCCAAGTCCATATCCACCATAGAGACCACCGTATGCGTATGGAGCATGATGAGTGGTGTGACTATAGGAAGCGGCTGCTGGGTAATGATATCCAGCCCCATACAAACCTAAACCAAAACCAGCATATCCGACTGGATGATGAACTGCGCTTACAGTAGCAGCGGCAGCAGGGTAACCATAGACACCAAGTCCATATCCACCATAGAGACCACCGTATGCGTATGGAGCATGATGAGTTGTGTGACTATAGGTAGTGGCTGCTGGGTAATGATATCCAGCTCCATACAAACCCAAACCCAAACCAGCATATCCGACTGGATGATGGACTGCGCTTACAGTAGAAGCGGCAGCAGGGTAACCATAGACACCAAGTCCATATCCACCATAAAGACCACCGTAAGCGTATGGAGCATGATGAGTTGTGTGACTATAGGTAGTGGCTGCTGGGTAATGATATCCAGCCCCATACAAACCTAAACCGAAACCAGCATATCCGACTGGATGATGGACTGCGCTTACAGTAGAAGCGGCAGCAGGATAACCATAGACACCAAGTCCATATCCACCATAAAGACCACCGTAAGCGTATGGAGCATGATGAGTTGTGTGACTATAGGAAGTGGCTGCTGGGTAATGATATCCAGCCCCATATAAACCTAAACCGAAACCAGCATATCCGACTGGATGATGGATTGTGCTTACAGCAGCTGGATAACCGTAGACGCCTAGTCCATACCCACCATAGAGACCACCGTAAGCGTATGGAGCATGATGAGTTGTGTGGCTATAGGAAGTTGGTGTTGGATAATAATATCCTGCACCATGAAGTCCAAGACCCAATCCAGCATATCCGCCGTAAACTCCGAGACCATATCCAGCATATCCTACTGGGTGGTGGACTGTGCTTACAGAAGTAGCACCAACTGGGTGATGCAGACCATGAGCGTATGTTGTTACACCTCCAACGGGGTATCCCCAACCACCATATCCGTATGATCCATGATGAGTTGTCTTTTTAACGGTTGTAGCGGCCGCACCCAGCAAACCTGTCAAAAATCATTTGCAGTTTTAATTTTTTAGATTTTAAAACTAAAGTCATTCTAAAGAAACAATGAAATTAAAAATACTATAAATAATATGTCAGAACTCATATTACATATCTCATTATTATATACTATAGTCTATATTACTATTAAATACATTACGATGTATGAAATAGAAAGAATCAAGTTTGGTAAAGCTTTTTAAAAAAAAATGTATAATGTTTTAGTTCACACGTGACAGCGAATAAGATATTTTCGTTTTTCATTTATATTCTGTTTTTAATTCAAATTATTTTTATTATTAAGTAACGTATTTAATGTTCATGTATTTCTAAAGTAATTAACTTTATACAAAACCGATTTATTTCAAATTTAGATAAGGTTTTGTTAATAACGGTACTTTTCAAAAGCATGTATATTTATGCATGATTTGATGTAACAGTAACTGAATCGAATATGACAATATTTCAACGAAAATAAAATGAAATAAAATGAAAACGTTAATAATAGTCAATTATTGAACTGGTAAAATAAATGTTAATCATTGAAATATGAAAAACGAAGTTTCTGTTTTGGCAGGTTTAACGCCTTTTTAATAGTGAAAATCTTGGAAATGTATTTAATGTACATTTTGGGAGGTGACACAGGTTCAGGCGTTAACGGCAGGGACTGACGACATGGTTATCCAAAGTTCGAATCTATTACCTTTTTTACAAAACTGACTTTCACTTATATTGTTGGCAACCTTTACCTGAACCCTCAAGTAAGTACCTGATGTCTTTCTAAAAAACTGATTAGAAAAATGTCGGATAAACCAATACCAATAATAGAATCTTCGCATTCATACAGTATGATGATGACTGTATAATTTAGAATATAGCCATTTTGCATTGTCTGTTCGAATAATATTGAAACGTAGGTCGCTATGCATGAAATCTGGATGATGTTGCGTTACAAATACAAAGGAAATATAAAATATAGATACTGATTAGTGTATTTTTATTTCTAGATAAAATCAATTTATTTTTAATATTTAACATTGAAACGCATGTCGCTATATCTGAGGATTACGTGGCGCTTAGATCATGTCGTGTTTCGACAGTAAATAAATGAATGCAAATAACAGTCTTGGTTACACAACGACAATTAATGTATGATTAGTATAGAAATAGACACATACAACTAAATTGAATATATAATTTAAATTGTGTTGTACGAATTGTTTACTTAAATGTATTAAAAAGCAACCGTATTTTGGCCATAGGGTGATAGTTCATTATTGGAGCAGAAATAATTTAATATAAACACATAAATAAAAGAAATAAACTCTATTTTTTGCAGAAACACACTACTAAGTCGACATGTATTTTGTGCATTTACCAATCGATTTATTTTCATTTCAATAACATACATTAAAATTACATGGCACAAATGTAACATTTTCGAAAATGTTTTCATTTATTCAGATTCATAAAACATGGATGATGCTTACCTGGAAGAACAGCAGATGCGTAGTTACTTAAAGCAATCACTGAAATAAATAAATAAATAAATAAATAGTATCAAAATATATAAATTCATTGATTTATTTATATAGTTTATATGTACTTATATTTTAGAGTTATTTTGTTATGAAAACCAATTGTTAGAAAACCCGCATGTACGACAGATGATATGAAAACAAATAAAAACATATATAATAATAGTAATCAGCATAAATATAAAGCAAGAAGACCAAATGCAATAATATTCAAAAGAAACACGTGACATATCCTGCCAAGAAGTTTTACAAATATTGAATATGCTGTTCCCTGCAACATCTTTCCCAGAGAAGAGACGTTCCGAGCCTGCCTATGCTTTATCGTTATTTTCATGTCAAGTGCTCGTCTGAGCTTCAATCTATGGTCCCCCCTCGCCAAACTTTAACGAAAAACACTCGTCTAGCCAAAACCACTATCAATAATTTTCCCCACTCTTTATCCGTGATTAAACCTAAATTCCATGAACAAAGCTTCTTACTTAGAACTGCACGCCTGTGTAACTCTCTTCCGATTGCCTGCTTTCCAGCTGACTACAATCTGATTGTCTGCAAGTCCAACGTAGACAAGTCCTTGATGAACCGCCCTCCTAAGTAATCCAGTTTACAAAATTCCAACTACTTATGTTTACTACGCTATAATCACATTGACTAATGTATACCCATTAACCCTTATCCTCGGGCCTTGATAAGTGGTGATTCCTGTGTAAAAAAAGTAGTATAATACCAGTGATTGTAAAAACACTAGGAACAATCTGGAAATACATAAAAAATATAGGAGAAATAAAGATTACAGAAAAGATCTACTCTATATGGCAATGATAGAAATAGCCGAAAACACAAGGAATGTACTAGAATTAGGAAAACTTAATCTACAAACAATAATCAAGCTACGATAAGTTGAAATTTAAAAACAAACAAATAGAAAAGAGCACGAGTTCAATGGAAATGAAACAATCAGAAAGCCCATAAAAAATATAAACATATCGTGGCACGATTTTTATTGGGGCCACATACAATGTTTTTGAAGATTAAAGATTGAAAGACCGAGAAGGGAGACCGCCATCAAAAACTCTACTGGAAGAAAGCGAAAAATTTTGGAATCTTGGGAAGGTGTATTACTAATCATATTCCAGAGAAGCTCAATATGAAAATATTTTGTGAAAAATTAATGATAAATGACGAAAAAATGTTCAGTTAAGTTAAAGAGATGGATATTACTGAAAATATGCGTAGATTTTTCTCACTCAGACTCCAATTACTTGTTTAACAACTTCTAGTAGTTACATAGTAATGAAGGGGACGTCATAATTGAGCAAAAATGAATCATGTGTGCAAATCATCTGACAAAATTATACAACTTAATGAAGAATGAAATATAAAGACATGATTTGAGAGTTCAGCACGGGACCTCTTATAGAAAATATATAGAGAGGCATTTTACTACTATCCCCAATATGCATTATACTAAAACTAAGATGAATTTGCTTGTCACGATGTCACTGTCTTAGATTTTAAAGTCATAACGTCGTATTTAGCAAACTTTTCATGCTGAAATGAAGTCGAAAAATATTTTGTGTGAATTTATTTTATGTTTTTAACTACAAAGAACTAGGGTGAGACAGCTTCGTAGTACACTGGAAGCACCGTTAATTATATTTAGTGCTATTAGTAACGTTTTGCAGGCTTCCGGTCTTTCATTAATAACTTAAATACATTGCTCTCTAGAAGGGGATTATAAAATTGTTTATGAGTGCTCTAGAAGTCTTCTTTGCTTACAGAAGTGTCCAATATCCTTGGCAAAGTTATAATCCTTAGTGCTTAATATTCTGAATAGAGAATAGTATCCTAAAAGATTTTTGTTTTTTTTGCTCCTCGCAAAACAAAGTCTTTCTCTTCATAAAAAGGAGGAACTTTCACAAATATATATGCTTGTAAGTACGAGGTGATATCAATAACTTTCCAGGTTTTTTGTACAGACATTTACAATTGTCGTAGATTTTTGAAAATTCAGTAAGTTATTGCTATACATCTTATAAGTTGACAGACCAATTTTTATGATTTCAGGTTCAAATGAACAATCACAGCAGTAATTGTAATACACCTTACTAAAGTTTTATTGCCACAGCTAGCGAATGTTAAAAAAGCAATCTGAAGGTGAAGACACTTTAGCAGAACGATGTGCAATAAAATTCTGTTTAGAGCTAGGAAAATACCACATAAACGAATATAATATTTCAGACTGTTTTTGGAAATTCTTGCATGAATCAAGGATTGAGTTGCATAAGAGATTCCATGAAGGCAGAAAGCCTGTGAGGGATCCTGATAGATGTAGGAGAAGTAGGGAAGCCAGAACACAAGAGTTTATGGTGGAAATAAAGAATTTAACAGTCAAGGTCCTTCGTGTGTCAGTAGAGACAATAAATGCGCAGTTCGATGTCAGTGTGGAAACTGCACATACAATTATTTGCTAAACAGAAAATGAATATTAGTAGATTTTTTGTTTGAAATAATACAAAAATACGTTTACTGACGGCCCTAATACAACCATCCTCGAAAATAGACATCTTCTGTCTACCATGAACCCATGATAGAATTGGAAATAATAAAAAGTATTAGTATTAATATTATCTGTGGAAATGAAATATGTAATAATGTACCACTCACCTGCTAAAATTGTAATAATTTTGGCCGCCATGGTTTCTGCTGATTAGAACACTGCAAAATAATAAATTAATCATTTAAACATATATTCTTAAATGGTAGAACATGAATTCCGGTTGATATTTAAAAGAAATACATTTTTCAACAAATTAAAAAGTAAACATTATTTGTTTCGAGGATGTAATATACGTTTTCTCTCTTTATAAAAAAATGTTCACTTAATTATGATTTTCATTAAGCTAACTATTAAAGATAAAAAAATCATGGATTTTTTTAGTGTGTTACCCAACGAGAAATGTATATCTTACAAGTTTGGTCTAGTGTTGCATAAAAAAAGACGCCGCAAATAATATGGAGCATTTTAGATCATACTAAACAGTACTAAGATTAGTAAGATTCATTTTAAAAATACAATACGATGAACATTATAGCAGTTAATTTTACAAGCAGATTTACTATGATATCTACGCATAAGGAAGTAAAAATTGCTCCTCCAAATGCAGTGATGATATCGATCAATATTATCGGTTTGTATTTATTTTTGCCTCACCGCAAAAAAAAAGATGAGACACTAGGGCTAGAAAATGGAAATGGAAAGTCAGCGCCCCCAATGATGGACATTCTAACCCGCAGGAAATGTCTGGACAGCCCCGTCGACATTCTTTGATAAATGTGCCTCAGGTGATTAGCAATTAGCTAAACTGTTATCAAAGAGAGAAAGCAAACTTTGGACGATAGACTTACTAGTACTGCATAGTACCATACGGCAATCAACAGGGAAAATGTCATTACGAGAATGGTCTAATCTCTGTTCGTTTTGGAGCTAAGAGAGGAATTCCACCGGCATTGTCTGAATTACCTCGGATGTATTAAAATAGAAATATATGATAATAAAAGCAAAATTATTTTAAATATTATACAGTTGCGCTCTAATTGTTCTAGTCATGGTAACAGTTGTTGCGTTTATTAAGATGGGTATATGAAATGATAGCATAAAAAGAGCGCTAATGAATTAGAAAAAAACACATTACCTCTTCATATCTACTTTCATTACATTTCGTTATAAAATGTTGTTACTGGAGCATACAATAAATTAGGAAACAGCGAGAAGACGTACCAGTTAGTAATAGATATTTGCAACACTTTCGAAGAGTATATGCCTATAATATAAACATATTTTTTCGTTTTATTTCTTACTAAAGAGTCCCTGAAGAACATTCTGGTTCTAATCATGTCAAATAAGAATGTTTACCGAATCAAAATGATAGTATGCTTCATATTTTTTTCAAAACATGTTCTTATAATATAAACTCGCTTGAACATTGTAAATATTTACTCGATATTTCACTAATTTAATATTATCACTCAGAAACAAATATTCATTCCGGTCTAAATGCTATTCTAATAACGTTTTCATTCCCCCCTTTGAGCTGCTCGTAACGATGTTATGAAACTTTAAATCTTATCATAGAATAACAAAATAATGTGAAGACTTACCGAGAATCGATAGTCATGCAGAGGTTAAGCAAACCGGAGACTACAAAAGGACGCGTGACGAGCTGGCTTTTATAATCAACAACTCGACTAATTCTGGAAGAACTGCTTTGAAAATAAATCTTTTACTGATGGAGATTGTAAACCGAAATAACTACAGGTCGTGGGAAAGGGTAATATATGTTTATTTAATACTTTATTATAAATTGTTTTATAAATTTAAGTAAATATCCTGTACATTTTAAATTAACTCAATTGTTTCCTTGCACAACACCGATTTAATTAACTTCTTTTAAATATAAAAATAAAAATAAATAAAAATAAAAAGGACTCTGAGGTCATTGACAAGAGGCACACACAACAATAGGAATTGTATGTGTTTAAATCCTTTATCCATAAAAAGCCAGGTACGCCCTCAAATTAAGTATTGTTGCCACTATTGGACAGGCGCTGCTCGGTGCGCCCTATCCAGCCTTGAGAAAGTTCAAAATCGGCTCCAAAATCTAGTATGTGATTCCCTTTTCTCTGTCTCCGGCAACCTCTTTCCCATAGAAAAGGCGTCGCAAGCCTGTCTCTACTCTATCATTATTTTCATTGCAAGTGCTCGACTGAACTCCAATCCATGATCCCCCTTGCCAAACCTTCGTCCAGAAATCTCGAGTAGGTACAATCACCATATACGACTTCCCTCACTCTCTATCTGTACCTAAATATAAACGCAGATGTCATGAACAAAGCATTATTCCCAGAACACTGTTTTGCTGGCCTGCTTCCTGATTGAATACAACATGGTAGTCTTAAAATCCAATGAAGCAAGTTCTTGCTGTGTAATCCCGATAAATAAACAAATTCTAATCAATTTATATCATTAACGATTACTATACTACAACATTGCATTTAATTACCCTTATCCTCGAGCGACTTTCAGGCCTTGATAAGTGGTGACTTCCAAGTAAAAACAAATGCGGTTACAACAGCTTATGGAAAAGTTACAACGACAATTAGGGTAAAAGAATTACACATTAAATATGAACACTCAATAATCTCGTTTTTTTAATCTACGATATATACATACTCTGCACTCATCGATCAACAATGCGACAATATGCAATGTGATTTCGCATACAGTTAAAGTTGAAGGCTTTGATATTGACAGCGTAGCCCGAGGTCTAAAGACAGATTTAAAGAGCTCATAATCACGAATTAAGTTTAATAAATAAATACATCAAAGTCTATTCATACAGATAGATTATTGTCACGGTTACACACGACAAAATAACCTTGTATTTACAACAATGCCGGCTCTCTGCATTCAAGTAAAACCGTAGCGCCATGAGTGAGTCCCTTAAATCGTTAATTAATCAAAATATTTCACCCAGCTCTGCAGACAACAATTATTTCAATGACAAGCAATATACTACTATTACAACAACAACAACAACAACAACAACAACAATAATAATAATAATAATAATAATAATAATAATAATAATAATACCGACTCTACGTAAAAAAAGGAACGACGAAGAAAGGGGACTGGTTTGTATAGAAGACTGTCTGAATAACACAAAAACGAATTAGTAAAGTACATAAAACAAAACACATAATAATCGCAGCAAGAAACACTGAAACATCAATAAGGGATCAAACGAGAACATAAACCATGGAAGAAAAACAGCTACACGGATGATTCATTAGCATGATAAAAGATGGGATTCACGAAAAAACTTGGACATGACTAAGAAAATGATATCTAAATAAAGAAACTGAATGATTAATAACTACAACACAAGCTAACGTGAGTAGAACCAACCATTTCAAAGCAAAGCTCGACAAGACGCAAAAAAGACAGTAAATGAAGACTCTGTGGACAAAGACACGAAAAGATAAACCACATAATAAATGAATGCAGTAAACTCGTTCGAAACGAATATAAAAACAGACACGATCAAGTGGAGAAAGCAGTACACTGGGAATTATGCACACAATTCAATTGTAGACACTTAGATAAATGGTACAAGCATAAACCGGCAGCAGTATTTAAAACAAAAATCACAAAATCCTATGGGAACATAAACTTATCCAATCAAGAAAATCAGATATCCTAACAGTTAATAAGAGGGAATAATAATAATAATAATAATAATAATAATAATAATAATAATAATAATAATAATAATAATAATAATAGTCGTGAAGCAGCAAGAAGGAATAGTGGTGAAAGACTAAGGAAGATGGAAAAATCGAAAAGATAAAGCACCATACAGACCTCCATTGGATGTGTAAAAAGATAACTGAGATCTTAAGGGGGTTTTCTGCCAGCAATTTGCAATGAAGATCAAACTTGTTTTATAGCTGATGATATCGGCGAATTTATTAAGGGGGTCGTTGTTTCAAGCACGATATTCAAAAGGATTTAGTATAAACGTTTCTTCCACAAAAGCAATCGAATATTTAAAAATGTCTCTTACAACTATGATTCGGATAGGTCTATAAATGTGCTTTAAAACAATAGTAAATACATAGATATACTTATATGTAAAAGAAAATTTTTGTGTGTGCTTGTACATGTCAGTTCCGTCCCTATAAGCTTGAAACAGCAACTATTTTGAAATTTCACATAAATCTACCTCTGGAAGTGTTTTTAGGTATGTTTTTTTTTTTGTCGGAATGCTTCCAATAAGTAAATTGATGATTAAAATCATCCCATTAAAAAGGAACAGTTTGATTTTTACTAATTTTAACACTTTTATACTAACATCATAAGTGTATTTGATAGATTGTATCAATGCACAAGTTGCATAGCCCGATGTATCAAATCAGTAGTAGAGACGCGTTCAAAATAGAATTTTCCTTATACTACACGGATAAACTATGATACTGACTTTTGCATTTTAAACTTTGATTAAGTCATTATATAAAAATAATTTCATATAATTAAAGCTAGGTTCTCTACTGTGCAATGTAGACTACAATGTACTGTCAACTAAATCACTGAGGCATGTGAATTCCCCCCTATGGTGCCTGGTGATGGCTCCACAACAAGAGCAGGCCATCACTCAATTTGATTGACGAATGAGTTCACCGATTTCAATAATAATAAAAGTATTGGAAATGTGGCCGCCTACCCACTTTATTTCCTCCTGTGTCTGAAAATACGCTATGCGACATACAACTATATGTGCGTAATATTGCCTAGCTTATCAAAAATGTTTTCCAGTAAAGCAACTGGACCAGACAGTATTCAAATCATAGTGCTCAAAAAGCTTCAACCGGAATTGCTTCCATACACACAAAGCTGTTTAAACATTGCCATGAAGAGAAATGCTTGCCAACACCCTGGGAAATTTAATCAACCTGCCCTGTATTTAAAAATCTTTGAGATCGATCATCTACCTTTCAGTACAGACCAATCAGTCCCCTGTGTGTCATGAGTAAGTTGCTGGAATCTGTGATAAATAGAGAAGTGAGGAATTACCTCAGCAAAAATAACAGTTATATGCAATATGATATTCATTCTGCTAGATATTCAACTCGTGTGCTAACCGGAGTATCAAATGCAATTAGTGAATCTCTCGATAAGGGCTTGTTTTTAGAGCAATAGCTCTTGACATATCCACTGCTTTAGAATATGGCATAAAGGTCTACTTCACAAAATTTTCTAGCTGAAAATGTCCTCTAAATACTCAATTTATTTCTCAATGACAGGCTTATAAGATTAGTCGTTGATGCACACAATTTAGAAGTTTATAATAGTAACGCTAGCGTGCCTTAAGACTCCATCTTGGCCCAACTCTTTTCTTTATCTTCATCAATAATTTCCCGAATCACATTATTAGATCATTCGTAGACATTTATACAGACGACACCACAATTTATGGCAACACTTCAAAGGTCGACAATAACGAAGTTCTTTCTGATTCTCTCTCTTCTAGTCTTGAGTATATGGTGTATTTAGTTAAAATGAATGGCTCTCGTCTTGGAGAAGCACCATATCTTGACAAACTTCTGCAACTGACCTTAATGGAACACATACATCACAGCTGTTGCGAAGATCGCTAGAAAAATCGTTAGATCATTGTACTGTCCAGTAAGTATCTCACTGCTGATAAAATTCTCTCTGTAGAAGAAGCACATACGTCAAAAAATGGATTACTGTTGCTACATCTGGGTAGAATCTGCTTGACGCGCCATATATTGCCTTGATAGAGTTCAAAAACCGGCTTTGAAACCTAGTAGGTGATACTCATTTCACTTTCCTGTTCTACTGGCCTACTTCTAAGCCGATTGCAATATGTCAGTCTTCAAGTCCAATGGAAAATTTCTGGATTAACGGTCTCTTAAATAATCTAAATTTTATACTAATAACGCTTACCAATCATACATTCATTCACTTTTATCATTAAGTGGTTTTCGAGCCTTGGTAAGTGGTGACTACCTTGTAAAAAATATACTTCTGTTATATATATATATATATATATATATATATATATATATATATATATATATATATATAACTACTTCATTTACTCACATAAAATTAATATGCGAAAATATAAATTTATGCGTAAACTTAAAGTATTTACTTAAAGTGCTCAACGCGTAGGTAGAGCTAGTAAGTAAGTTATAAAATATATATGACGATTAAGCTACACTGAATATTCCGTGTTTCATCCACTCTAGGACTCTTAAGGCTTATGCCTTAGGGGCATGAGCCTGAAGAGTCATAGAGTCGATGAAACGCGGAAGATTCGGTGTAGCCTAATCGCCATATATATTTTATAACTTACTATATGTATGTATATATATATATATATATATATATATATATATATAATCTTTTGTCGTTTTTCCATACATTGTTTCATTAAAAATCTTCCAACGTATTTAAATCCATTACTTCATATATTTCTATTAGAATTTCACGCCTTTTTGCTTCTCTAAAAATGATTAAAACATAGTTTATGGCAATATTATTGCAATGCAAAGATGTAAACTTTTACCATTTGCATTATTATCGATAATAGTCATTGTTGAACTGTAAAAACACTGCTACTTATAACTGATTAATCAACAACGCATGTAACAGTTAAAACCTTGTATACATCTGAAACGTTGTGACTATTAGAATAAAGATAGCAAATGTAGTCCGCACAGTTCCAATAATGAAAATCATTAATGTATATCTAAAAGTATTGAACCACAACACACGACTATTTAGAAATATAGCTGTGCCATTTTGTCCGCATTATAACCGATCCTATGCAACTAAATAAGTAAAAAGTTTTTCCCTTTTTAATAGAATATCTTGTAAGGCTTCATTAGTAAAGAAGAAAAAAAAAGGAAATATTTAAATGTCGAAAGAGTATGTGTTTAACTTAAAAACTTAAGAGCTAACCTTATATAATTTACAAATACCATTTATATAGAAAGGTAAATTAAAGTAATGCTCTTCTTTGAACTTAAGTGAAAAAATAAATATATACACACTAGCAAGTTGGGCGCCCGGCTTTGCCAGTTTGTAAAATACGTTTGAATATGATATTTTAATTTGGCAAGATTTTGTATATATTATTATGGAGTCGGGATTTCAAATATAAAAAAATATTTGGGTGCCATCAGTTAGAATCGAAACCGAAAGCAAAACTGTAGCATTCAAAGTTAGTGACGTTACCACTGTACCAATGTTACACGCATTTGAACGGATTAAAAATTAAAAATAAAAATAAACTATAATGAATGTACAAAACGTACAACGATGTTTCAATTTTGAATCATTTTGACCCCTTAAAACTATTTTAACCGGTTAAAGACCCATAAAAGAACCGTCCGTATGAATTCAATCATTTAAGGTTCCTAGTGCCGCTCTGCGACTGTTAGCTTCGGCTGAGATAGTTTGAAAATATGGAAACAAACAGACAGACAGACAGACAGACAGACAGATAGACAGGCATATAACCTGTTAAATCTTATATGTAATCAATATGGCATGGATTTCAATTTTCCAGACTGATTACGAGATATTATACACTCCTCCTAAATATTTGTGATAGTTTATATATATCATGAACATATTTGCTCTCAATATAGGCGGATAAGATTATCTTTCTGGAGAACGATACTTTATGTTACGCTAAATCGTTTATTGTACACTATTAAGCAAGTATATAAGCAGTGAAAAGTGTATATTTTTTATAATATATATATATATATATATATATATATATATATATATATATATATATATATATATATCACATATTTAAGTAAGCCTTAACCATTTTGTCACTCAAGTATTCGACGTATCTCAAGTTACATTTGAAAAATAAAATATTAAAAGTTGATTTCTCTGGCATCTACAAAAAACGTTTCCTAAACAAGTCTTTCACAATCAGTTCATGCAGCATTATGTAATTAATGTTTCATGTGTGCCCCAGATCTATTCGAAACAAATAGATTCATTTCTTACGAAACAAATAGATAAATTTCTTACGAAACAGCGATAATTTCTATTGTATGAGCAGCTTTCTATAAAATATCGCCTTACATCAAACACACAGAAAACGATTAGACTTTGTTCTTGATAAAAAAAGAAGTAAGAAATTCCAATTGTTATTGTATATAATTTCGTTGACACAATATGTATTCAATTGGGTTGCTTGATTTCAAATGTAATCATTGTATCACTTCACTTAACCTCACTTTCTAGGCAATGCCGAGACAAGGACAGCTTATATTTACACAAGTATGCCTCATCAATTATTTGCGGCTGTCGTGACTGTTATTAGGTTTTGAATGTTAGAAGTATGCTATATGCTGGACTTAATTTGAGTCATGTGCCGGTGCCCCTAATATTAATTTTAAATTTGAATGTCGGCGCGATGCCGAATATGTGGGTAGTCGGTGAAAAGTTTAGACGCCAAAATAAAACAACACTTTTGAAATTAGTCAAGAGTGACTAAACACTTTAAATCGTTTTGTTAACAAGTTTAAATAGCACCGAATATGCCTCAGTTCAGGCCTTTTCTCTTTCATAAGTAAATTGTATCCGTTGTTCAATCGTAAAATCCTAGGAACAATTTATGTTGTTATTAAACCTCTACATAAAAACAGTGTTCTCTGCGGGTTAACGTAAGCCACGTGTGATAGTTTACATTTTTCACCCCAAAAGGGTTAAAGAGATCAATGCCAAGATAATGGCACCACTATTTAAAGGTCCAGTCTGAAATTCGAAATAGAATTTTAAAAGATATTGAAGCAACCTGTGAAATTACACAGACGTCAAAATAGCATCGTCGTATCGTTTCAGAAAAAAACGTTGACAACTTAAATACTGAAATACCAAACGTAACGTCACATGATGAAATTGTACTACTTACTGGTTTGATAATGTTGCTAATTGTATGTTAATGGGTTTTAATACCAAACGCTTCAAATTTATTTTAAAAAAATTTCAGAATGTATTGCTTTTGGAGTCTCAAATCAGAGGGAACGTAATTGATTGGTTGTATATGTTATTAAATTAACTCAGCATTTACAAGATGCATAGTAGATGCGATAGGATATTTGAATCAAAATTAATGTAACTTTACTGTTATTATGGAAGTTACATTCCCCAAAGTGCATTTAAATTTATGAATAGCGTTACTGGAATAGGTTTAAACTTTTTTCAGGCAATATAATATATGCAAAACCACGCATTTGACAATTAATTCCTTTTTAAATTTGCATCAAATTTAATCCATATGACTTGGATGTAAATTACCCAAAATTCCTTTAAGTTTATTTCTTAAATGTAAGATAGCTTCTCGAAACATAATTATGTAATAGAATAATTCGAATACAGATTTTGTATACAAAATTTAGTGCAAATATATATTGATTTCAATCTTCGTAAGAGAACATAAAAGTGGCACAAAACTGTTCTATCCAGGAAACTAATTATCCACACCAAGTATATAAAATATAAAGAAAAATCAGTCGAATTTCAATATGAATTCTAAATAGAATTTGATATCGCAAAATACTATTTTAAAGTCGTGGTTATTCATGGATAAACTTATTCTATTTGAATTTAATTAATTGATGTTTTAATATATTCGGTCAGAAATTTATTCGTTGATGTTTTTATCAACATTTTTTGCTGTAATCGAATAATAAATTGATTAATAAATGCATCTTTCATATTTTATTGTAAGTTATTGAAAAGTTATTACTTTAATCTATTGTATATATTTAGTTTTCAATTATATTTAATATCATTATCAAAAGGGGTATTAACATAAACAGATCGGCCTTTCTTTATAAAGGATATACATACAGAATATTTAGGGAAGCTACATATACAGAAAATAATTATCAAGTTGGCTCAATTGTCTAATCGCATATATACATACATTTTGACATTTAATAGTTCCTTATTCCCACCACTGAAATAATACGCATTCATTTATATGATTTAAATCCTTTTTTAAGATTAAAATTCTGGCGTGCAGATCTAAGAAAGAAGCTTTGCTCATGGAATCTACGTTTGGATTTAGGCACAGATAAAGAGTGGGGAAAATTATAGACAGTAGTTTCAGCCAGACGGGTGTTTCTCGTGAAAGATTGGCGAGGGGGGACGAGGGATTGGAAATAACGATAAAACAAAGACAGGCTCGCAACATCTCTTCTGTGGGAGAGAGGTTGCAGGGAAGAGAAAAGGGCATCCACTAAACCACGAAATCTATTTTGTACTCTGTCAAGGCAGAATAGGCTGTTTTTAGCAGCGCCCGCCCAGATGTGGCAGCAGTGCTCCATCCTTGGAGGTACTTGGCTTTTATACAGATAGAGAATTGCATTAGTAGTGAGATATCTTCTGGAGCGGTAGAAGGATCCCACCATTTTCCCAGCGACCCTGGTAACAGATTTGATGTACGTGTTCCATTTCAGATCAGGAGTAAAAGTCAAACCCAGAAGCTTATCAAAACATAGGGCCTCTCCAAGACGAGAGCCATCAATTTCAATTGATGCCAAATAGGGATCAGAGCGTTGATGATGTAAAGATAGAAGCTTGGTTTTAGATGCATTGAAAGTGACCAGCCACCTCTTCCCCCATTGTACCACGTGCTCAGACCAGAGGAGAGAGAATTAGAGAGAACTTTGTCATTTACGGCCTTTGATGTGATGCCATAGTTTATCGTGTCATCAACATAGATGTCAACGAATGATTTAAGTATGTTTTTTGGGAAATCATTGATGTAGGTAAGGAAGAGAGTTGGACCCAGGATGGACCCCTGGGGGACTCCAGCATGGATACTGTGGGCCTCTGATTTTTGCTCATCAACCACTACTCTTATGAACCTATCGGAGAGAAATGATTTAATGATTGAGAAAACATTTCCAGTAATACCGTAGCTGGAAATCTTGTGAAGTAGGTCCTTATGCCATACCTTGTCGAAGGCCTTAAATATGTCAAGAGCAATTACCCTGGAAAGGAAACCTTTGTCAAGAGATTCACTAATCCTATGTGATATAACCGTTAGCACATCTGCTGTAGATCTTGCAGAGCGGAAACCATATTGCATGTCACTAAGAAGGTTGTTTCTGTTGAGGTAGTTGACTACTTCTTTATTTAATATGGATTCCAACAACTTACTCATGACACTCAGGAGACTTATTGGTCTGTACTGAGAGGGAGATGACTTTTCACCTGAATTCTTAAATACATGGCATACTGATAAGGTTTTCCAGGGTGTTGGAAAGCACTTCTCCTTAAGGAAACGCTTAAACAGTTTTGTAAGTATGGGGGCAAGTTCTGGATGGAGCTTTTTCAGCACTATAACTGGAATGCCGTCACGGCCAGTTGCTTTACTGGAATCAAGGTTCTTGATTAGCTTGGCGACCTCACGCACAGATATTTGTATGTTGCATAGCGTGTTGTCTGTTATAGGAGGAAATACAGGGAGTTGATGGTCATTGTCGCATAGGCTAGAATTAGCTGCAAAGTTCTTTGCAAATAGTCTGGCCTTGTCTGATACTGACGAGATGACCTCTGGTCCATTGATGATAGTTGGGATAGAACACACACTTCTGTTCAAGATCCTGTTTGCTATTTGCCAGAACATGTCGGAACCAAGCCGCTGCTCAGCTATTGGATTTAACAGACTGAGCATATAGCTCTCTTGCATTTTTTATTGCTCTTTTTCAGTGGATGCTGGCAGTCCTGAAAGCAGCTTTAGTCTCAGTACATCTATTATGTTGGTAGCTATGGAAAAAGTGATTTCTGTGCGCAATGGCAGCAGCACATTTAGGGGAGAACCATGGCTGGCTATTAGATTTTTGTTGGGATTTTTTGGATGGTATGAATCGGTCTATGCCTATAATTAACCATTCGGTCAGGTTTGATACTATAGAGGACACATCCTTTTTAAACATGGAATGCAGAGGTATGTCAGATATGAATGTAAGGAAGCTATCCCAGTCAGCCATAGATTATCGATATACAGTACGGTGGATAGGTTGTAGTAGTAGTTGTAGTAGTAGTAGTAGTAGTAGTAGTAGTAGTAGTAGTAGTAGTAGTAGAGGGGGAGAAGTAAGGAATTTATCTTTAATTATAGAATATACGAGCACACGTATCTTTTTGTTTTAAATTAATTTAATGTAAATATTTGATAATAACTTAAACCATAATTAAAAATACTTGTGAAACTTATTAATTAACATCGCTATTCTGTTATGTTTGTAATTCCCCAAGAGAGACACCGAGAAAAATGACTCATGTAAACAATCGAAAGACGACTACCCAGTTTTTGCTTTCACAACAACCCCATGTGACTAGAAATATAATTCCTAAAAGACATACTTCTGTAACACTTTTTGCTATTTTCCTATTTCTATTCGTCAATTATATATAAAAAATACATATGTTCTTTGAAACCAAATTTATCGGCAATTTTTACTGAAGAAATCCAAACAAGTTCTGTATTTTTTAACAATACCTACTTATGTTCACTTTAATTTTCAAAAACAAAATTGCCGAAAAATAAAATATACACAGAATTATACAAATCGTCCACAAACATAATTTAACTTTCATATATATATATATATATATATATATATATATATATATATATATATATATATAGTCATCCACATACAGTACTGTTTCGCTGTTTCACAGTTCATCAGTGCGGCTAGACAGGCAACTGCCTCAAGCCAGGATCGAAATCCGACCGCCCAAATGGCAGTCAAGGCTTCTCTCCATTGCACTATACGGCTGCTGCTGTGTGGGTAATTAATTGACGATGTTTAACTTAATTTAATTACAGAACAACATTGTGAATGAATGACAAATGTCTTTATTAAAAAGTTCATGATGTTGACATCCTATAATTTATTTCTTTAGTTCAGTTGACATTTCGTAGTACAAAATCAATGACTTAATTATTATATCAATTAGTGAATTTGTTTTGGCCTTTATGCATCAGAAGAAATAGCAACAATCAATCCATCAAAAGGAAATAAAGTACGTTTTTACATGATTACAATCCAAAAATTGGAAGAGAACCTGTAAATACCTTATGTTTCCATTACGCCATTTTGAATTTAGAAATAAAGTCATTGAACCTAACTATTCGTACTAAAAAGTTCTATTGATTTAGGAATATTCTGCCAAAAATGTTCGATTTAATGATTAGCAAATTAATTAATTATAATTAATATATCTATTTTTTACGAAAATACTATCAGTAATTATAATCTATTACACGTTTTGACGTATACGAAACCAAAAAAGAAGAAAAAAGAACTGTTTACAATTTTCGGGTATATTAAATTATTTATTCATTTGAATTTCAATTTCATAATTAAGCTCACTTAACTGTTATAGTCAAATTTATTACTACATCAATTATAATTCTTAGTATTAGTTAATTCTAAACGTATACTTACGTTTGGTTCAGATTTATAATTTCGCTAAATAATCCTTTACCATCAATTGTTTACCATAAGCGAAAAAAGTTAAAATTAATTTAATTTTAATATGATAGAGTCATTCATTTAATTTTAGCATGATAGAGTTATCATTCATTCTTTTATAATGCTAAACACTTTCCATCCTTTAATTCCACTAAGAAGTAATGTTTATACAGTTCTAATGTATTTTACTTAATATTATTCTATGATCAATTCAGTGTATGTTATAAATTAATCAACTAATACGTTGAATATTAAATGTTAGTATTAAAACCATTTCAATCGATAGTCATAAGTCATTAAGTTATAATTCAATTCTACTTAATATCTAATTATAAATAAATTAGTTCTTATTTCTACATTTATTTTTTATTTATCAATATTATTATTATTATAATTATAATTTTAAATTAATATTTAAAGTTCATTTCACATACTTTTATTAATCTAATATTCGACAATCTAGTATTAATAAACATTTCTTTAACTAGTTAATTAGTTAAGTATAATTTTAGTTTAATATTGAATAGGTCCTAATTCCCTAATAATTATATTGCAAAGTATCCTAATCACATAATAATATGTTCTTTCGTTTTAATTAGTAAAATGGATATTTAAGTGAAATCTAATTCTTATTTTACTTTTAGTTAGTTAAGAATTATTAATGTTATTTAGACATAATATTATTGATTATGTTTACTTCTGATTTGCTTTTACTTTTACTATTCCTTTTTTCTCTCCTTCTCCCTTTCTTTTTCCCCCTTTAGTTTAACTTGTAATTCCGAAATAGATTTATAGACGTTTAGTTTATATATATATATATATATATATATATATATATGTGTGTGTGTGTGTGTGTGTGTGTGTGTGTGTGTAAATAGATAGACCTTATTATGACTATAATAGTGTTTTTAAATTTGGCTTATATATTTGAGTCAAAACATCAATCGTATAATAATCTCTTATTTCAATGTATAATGTTGATTTTTAGGTCAATAATTAGAATCTGATTACTATAAATACATTCGTAATGATATGATTTTTACAAAATAATCGTTTCTATCCATAAACTAATATTCTTAGCAAACTAAAGCTTAACATTTTTTTTTTTTTGCATTTTCACCCCAAACAAGGCACATTGCCACTTTGTTGTAGACATTACGATCAATCTAGAAGTTATAATATAGTTTAGATTAACTGCTATTCCCTATTCTAATTTAATATTTCATTTTTCATCCACATATTATTATAGAATATAGTTGTATGCTGTTATTTATCGGTCTATAATTAAATACTACATGACGTGAGATATATTATCATGCTTACTTTCATGATTCATTTTAATATTAATTGAGTTATATCTTACCATCATATTTGCTATCATTTTCTAAAACCATTTGGCCTATTTAATTAGTTCATAGAGTTTTACCATAGTTCTTCTATTTACCTTTATTAGCTAATTATATTTTATATAAAATATTTATCTCCATAGAGAAAGTTCTCATGTTATGATAAGTGATAATGATGGTCAACATCATGAACTTTAGAATATAGATTTTGTCATTCATTCACTATATATATATATAGAGAGAGAGTTTTAGTTGGCTGGGGACTTGCGAGAGATTAAGAGCTCTAAGGAATAGTGGGGATAATATAATATGAGGCGGGTGGTATCGATATATATTAAAGAAAGCATAAAAGGAGAGGGTTGGATAACAGGATAAATGATATAGGAATTACTTGGATAGGGATTATCAAGTTTATACAGATGCTAATAATTATAAAACGTTAAGTAGAGTAAATTAAATAAAACAAAATGCAGTAGATAGTACAGTAAATAAATCTAGTGAAATCTATATATACGAGTACAGATAAAAGTAAAAAGAAGTGGTAAAGTGATACAAACATATATAAGTACGATGGGAGAGAAGGATATATATATACGGTATAATCACTACGACTATGACAACATCATATTCTTTTTCCTTGTTTGATGCTCAGGTATATATCCATTGATATCTTATATGTTTTTATATAGAGTGATGTGATCCTCGGTTGACTAACTGCGTCGGATATATACTCGAGAGTAAAAACAATGAAAAAATATGCTGTTGTCATAGCCCTAATATTAACCTAAACTAAAATTAAGTAATCTAGAAATTATTCAGATAAAACATACTTAAATACAATTATATATATATAAATATATGTATATATATATATATATATATATATATATATATATATATATATATATATATATATAGTAATTTATAAAATATATATGGCGATTGAGCTACACTGAATATTCCCCGTTTCATCCACTCTAGGATTCTTCAGGCTTATGCGCATAAGCCTGAAGAATCCTAGAGTGGATGAAACGCGGAATATTCAGTGTAGCTTAATCGCAATATATATTTTTTAAATTACTAACAAGCTCTACCTACGTATTCAGCACTTTTGAAGTAAATACTTAAAGTTTACGCATAAGTCTATACTTTCGTATATTAATTTTATGTGAGTAAACTAAGTAGTCATATATATATATATATATATATATATATATATATATATATATAGGCACATGTGTGTGTATAATAATGTATAAGAATTGATATAGAGGAAAGAATAGATAGATAAAAATATTAAGGGATATAAGGATGAAGAATAGGGATAGATTATATAGAAGAATATTTGACAAGGAAGCTTACAGAAGAGCACGGAGATGAGGGTAAAGGGACTACGCGTAATAGAGAAAATGTAGGAGGGGAAATCGCAATTTGATAAGGTATGTGAAAAAATACACAAGTATACATGAATATATATAGAAAGATAGGAGCGCAATAACAAAAATGACAAACTAGATACTAGTGTTAGACATTGGCAAGCAACGCCGGGAATAAAAAGAAATGAATTGCACGCATGCAAATGGATACAAATGAATACAAATGAATTCAGTATTTCTACCTATTGTTTAACGAATTGTTTAATTCAATCCACAAATATTTGAGCAGATATCAGTAAACGGTAAAGCCTAATGAGATATATCAATGAAAAGAATAAAAATAAAACCGTCACAGCGACACGAAAAGTCAGCAAGAGAGAGAAAGCTGTGTACATGTCACCATTTCCTTACCACCAGCCAACTATCTAACCCACGCACCTCCGCGCTTTTCAGTAAATGTCAACACTAGAATAACAATTTGTCGCAGAAAAGCGGATTTTGGACTGAAATAAAAACAATAATATACTTTTTTTAAATCAACTGTATTGTGATTTTATCTTTGCTGTCAGTGAGTGTACATACTGTATTCCAGCGAAAAAAATGTACATGTTAACATTATATAGACCGGACAATAGAATTTTGGACAATCGGACACAGTGATTATGAAACACACTAATTTTGGTACCGTGACTAATTTTATTCTAGCAAGAATATAAAAGAGAACAAGTACCACGAAGACACATCGAAGACAATGGATTCTTTGAAAAAAGCAAGGCAAACAATAAAGGAGGTAACAACATTTATAATAGGAGTATAACAGCATATAACGGGGACGGATAACGAAGAACTAGACGTCGTTTATATACGGCGTATACGGCGACGACGATGATTTTTTTTCTTTTTTACATAGGCATCACCACATTATCAAGGCCAAGAGGCCACTCAAGGATAAGGGTTAAAGAGTGTACAGTAGAAATTGGACAATATAGTAATCATTAGTAATGAAAATTTGGTAAATTTGATAACTTATAGGGAACGGCTCATCAAGAACTTATTTACGTTAGACTTGAAGACAACCATATTGTAGTCAGCCGGAAAGCAGGAAAACGGAAGACAATTCCACAGGCGTGCAGTTCTAAGAAAGAAGCTTTGTTCATGGAATCTACGTTTAGGTTTAGGCACAGATAAAGAGTGGGGGGGAATTATTGATAGTGTTTACAGCTAGACGAGTGTTTCTTGTGAAAGTTTGGCGAGGGGGGACCATAGATTGAAGCTCAGTCGAACACTTTCCATGAAAATTTTGTTGAGTTCATATTATTAATAGGAGGCTGATGTAAAGAAAGATGCGTAGTGGACAGTTCTTTTTACTTGGAGGGATGATACATTATAGAAGAGGGGATAAAGGCACACTTTGGAAGGGGTTTATTATAAAGTTCTTTTAAAAGACGAAGACAAAACACATTACCATGCGGTTTAAATTAAACCTTTATTCCAGCTGGATGATGAGAATGATCAGGTAGTCGATGCCTTGCAGCTACATTGTCTTGTCTCCCTTTCTAACTCGCTTCTGAAAGGGGCTTAGCTAGCTCAACTGTCCGCTCTCCATATATATATATATATATATATATATATATATATATATATATAGTACATTTATGATATTAATTTTAAAATATCTAATAATAAACACCAAAACATATCTAATCAAATAAACACCTCAAAACACTCAAAATTTTGGAACATGATTTGGTTTATTTCTGTAAAGGTATTTATCCACTGCAACATTTAAATACTATAGCATTTAAAAAAATGTATTCCTTTATGAATTTGTATTAATTGAATCATTTGGAATATTGTTCTCATCTACTCACAACGTTTTAGACAATGTAACCTTTACTCTCCTGTTAGTGTATCTTGTCGAACTCGGGAATATTCATGTTGAACCCGGTCTGATAGTTCTGGGTTAGTATGCCGAAAAGCATCAGAAGCTATAAATAGTAGTAAGGTCCGTAATAAGCATTACATGAAGAAAGACTGCTAATACGGGATGAGTTTGGGGCCTTGCAAGGAAAGGAACAGCATCATTGAACCTATGGTCGACATATATAGAATCCTATTCCCATCGCTACTCATCAAGATCTGATTTTCTTTCAAATCAACATCGTTCAAAATCCTGACCTAGTGGAGATAAACGAATGCCATTTAATGAGCCATTAGTGCAAAAAAAATTTTGATTCATTCGTAGAAATATAAATAAGCAAATAATCACTCCATATAACTATATCAATTACTTCCATACAACTTCTCTACATACTATAAATTATTTACCTATTTCCATCAATTCATCTACTTTAACATTCATACTTTGTATACGCATGTCTATCATATCTCATATTAATTCTCTTTCTCTATGTAATTTTACTATGTATATTGATATTCTACACACACTCATATATATATATATATATATATATATATATATATATATATAGTGTAACAAGTAATCACACTGATTAACATTCAGATCTAAATAACAATCTTTTAAAGCTTGAACGTTCAATCCTTTTTGCGGGCAATAATAACTAATAATTACATTAAATATTAACATAGTTGTCAGGTCATAGATAACGAAATGAGGAAAATCTATTCCCGTAGATGACATAAAGGTTTCAAGTATGAATTCCACATAGATTTATACTTCATATTAAATTGTGTAATTTGATTATTAGCTGCCGAATTTTGAAATGATACTCCTAAAGAAGATAGAAAGTTATATCTGCTGATATTATATTAAAAGCAATCACAAAAAGATTCGTCTGAATATTCACAATAATACAAAATGTATTTCTGTTTAATATATGTAATTTATGGTAATTAAAGTATATCATCAGATAAAATGTGTTTCTGAGTACTTAACAACACATATGCGTGATTTGTTTAAAAATTCTAATCGATTCGTTGGAAAATAAAATAGATTTCTAATTGAATAAATTTTATTTTCACAATCGTATTAAAAACAGTTGGTAAATTAAAATGTCGAAATACACATTCATGGAATTAATATAACAAAATCGAATTTCAATTTTTTAGAACATTTTAAATAATGTACCTTTTCATTGTGTTATCGTTCGAAAGCCATACGCGTGCCGATGCGGGAAATGTGGAATAATTAACGTTTGAAAGTCAATAAAATTAAATAGACAGGCGAGCTCCGTGGATAACTCTTAGATATTACAATTTATAGATGATATAAAAAGTTTTAAGAAGTTGTGAACCGAGCAAGCGCTTCTCTGAAAGAAGCCTTTTGTGGACATCGAGGAAAAGCGTACATACATACATACATACATGATGATTGCAACGTCTTGTCAGACGAGTGCCACTCTCTCAAACATTTAAAATCCATGAGCCCAAATTCCTGAGGGAGTATCTATACAAAGATGATGTTACAGAATCTTAGCTTTGTACGACAGCTAAGTCTCTCTCTCGGTTCAAAATGTTGAGATCCAGCAACAAGCAAGAGCAAGATAGCCAGCAACAAATTAAACTGTAGACCAGCTTAATGCGGGTACTGGTCTCCCGCTTTATGGTTTTTTAAATCAGAGATTTGCTTCTCCTAGAAAGGTTGCCTTCACCACGGCTTACGGGAGCCCTCTCCACCCCAATACACATATACACACACAAATATACACGGTGTTAGTTGGCCGTTGACCGGGAAAAAGAGTTCATTCGCCCTTTGGAAGGTCTTGTTTTTAATCCTCCAGGGAGACTAGCCGCCCTCCTCACTAAACAAGTCTGGTGGGGGAACCAGTTTAGTCGCCGGTGACCCGACCATGAGGCAGGTAGTACTGGGTTACATGGTACCAGTAGCATATGACATGACATACATACATACATTTTCGCTTTTATATATATAGATTAACTTTATTCGATTATCCAAACTGTAGTGAAGTAGAAAAAAAAAAGAAATTAAAAAATATATATATAAGACACAGCTGTTCCTTCAAGAGGTCGAGCTCTTCAACGTCCAAAAATAATTCCCCGTCACTTCTTCCAACCGTCGTTTCACTCTCTGCGCTCTTCCCCCGTGCTTAACAAAAGTACCGTTTATATGCTGCCCATTTCTCCACTTATGCAAATTGACTATCAACCAGAGCCATCTAGTTTTCCATTTCTCCAAACAGCCAATTTGCAAAGCGGGACAACTCAAACCACACAGAGCCATCTAGTTTTCCATTTCTCCAAACAGCCAATTTGCAAAGGGGGACAACTCAAACCACACGCCCCCTTGATCTACACGATCATCACATGTCAACCCATCACGTAGTCGCTCGATCAACATGGCGGCCGTCTCTCTCGCTGCGATCTCCGCGGAGCCTCTTCGTGAACGTCGCTACTTGGCTCGGCGTCCCTGTCTTCCTCTGATGACACCACTACCGGCCGCACATCAAGGATGTGTCGAAGGATGCCGTCGATAGATACATTGTTCGGGGATTGGACACTTGTCACAATGCCCCTCCCCCAGCGTGTGGTACAGCGAGCATCAGGCGGTTTGATCCACACTTCCTCTCCCACTCGCACAGTCGCTCGCTTCTCGCCTTCCTTCGCGGGTACCTGTGCAGTTCGGGGATGCCGCCACTCGTACTTGAAGACTGCCCTCTGTGGCACTGACTCCACTTTTCGCCCTGACTTTGGAGCCATATTATACCAGAAGACAGCTTCTGGCGGCGAAATCTGGCCCCTTCCAGCTATAGCCTTAATGGTCCTGTGATGCCGCTCCACAATTCTGTTTCCGCCTGGTCTATATGCAGCCCTGAAATAGCGCCGCACTCCCCACTTATCCAACACATTCTCCATGGCAGCTGAGTGAAAGGCAGTTCCATTGTCCATTAGCACTTCCGTCACTGGACCCCTCTCCAAAAACACCTCTTCCAAGACCTTTGCAATTTCACCTGCATTTTCCGCCTTGATTTCCCTCCAAATGGCTACTCTTCCTGGTCAACAGTCGACTATTGACAGATACGGCCTCTGTCGATAGTGCGTTACGTCTATCGCCAACCTGCTCCAGTTCTCTGCCACCTGAACCTCACCAGCTTAGTGTCTACTCGGTGCAGGGTCGATTGATTGACACCGGCTGCATCTCTCAACCACTGTCCTAACGGCCTCCTTTGTGATTCTGGGGTCCACCTTCCTGGCCAAGAACAAGGTGCTATCCACTCCAAAATGGTGCATGTCATGCAAATCCTTCATTCAATAAGTGTGGTAGCCACCAACGCAGTGGCTTCCCCCTGTTCGTTTCCCTGGGAACAGAATCTGCTGATGTGGCCGACTTCCCCACAGCGGTAACACGTGACTTCTAGCTTTGGCTCCCTGCACTCCCTCGCCATATGGGGGCCTTGGCATCGGTAGCATCTGCCAGAGAACCTGGGTCTCTGCCACAGTCCTCTCGCTTTTCGTCCTTCACAATTTCCTGCTGCAGTTTGCTTCGTTGAGCGACAGCTACGATTCCCTGCTCACTCTCTTTTTTCCTGGCCAGCACCCTAGCCTGTGTAATCAACTCCGCCACTTCCACCGGGAAGTTGCTGCAGAGCTATAGAAATATGGTCCGGGAAGCCATTGATAAAGGCCATCTTAACCACCTGTCGACGGCCTCCTTCATTGAATCCTGCTAGTCCCGTCAACCTCCTGATACTGTTGGCGTAAACATCGACAGGCTCTCCGGTCCACACCATACGGCTTAGTTTGCCATATGCCACAAACGGTCCTTCGGTAAATGCTTCCTTCAACTTTTCCTCAATGGCGTCAACAGACAATCGATCCTCCTCCCGATTCTCCAGATATAGGGCCAGAGCATCACCATCAAGATACAGCGGTATCAAGCTGGCTACATCCGCGATGTCCCGCAACTTAGCGACAAGTTTAACCTTGGTCAGCCAGGTTATAACATCTCCTTCTCCAGAGAACGTCTTAAGCATTTCACTGCTGATCCTCTTTGCTTCCATAGTTCCTGCTGAAATAGCTTGTAGTGAAGTAGAAAAAAAAGAAATTAAAAAAAATATATATAAGACACAGCTGCTCCTTCCAAAAGGTCGAGTTCTTCAACGCCCAAAAATAATTCGCCGTCACAAAAAGAATAGTACCGTTTATATGCTGCCCATTTCTCCACTTATGCAAATTGACTATCAACCAGAGCCATCTAGTTTTCCACTTCTCCAAACAGCCAATTTACAAAGGTGGACAACTCAAACCACACAAACATTAAACATAAAATGATAATTAAAAATGCGAAATACTAATTCTTTAACCCGTTAAGAACAGGCAAAAGTTATAGCCCGTTGACTTAGAATGAATGCCTTATGCCAAATTGATTATCGATTATGGTTAAATGCGTGCCCCATTTCTGCAGTAATTCCGTTTATCCTTAACTGTGCATCTAATCGATAATATAATGATTATGTCGCTGTGCCTTATTATACAGCATTTCAGTCAAATTAGCTTAGTCATTTTCAAGAAAAAGTTGAAATTTAATATTAAGCCTTTTTAATCCTGAACTGAGCATCGAGTGGATACGTAAATACTTTGTACTTTGCACCTTATGATAAAAAAGGTTTTACCATCTCTCAATAAAACTGCAAATATAAATTACACTCAGCTATTTCTTTAATATGACGAATTCAATGTTTGTGATATTTTGTGATATGTCCTAAGAGAACCGCTGAAAAATCTTACTTTATAACCACATCTGAAAAGGGAAACTGAAATTCGGAAAACAGTTGTTTCAATGATAGCAAAAATTTAGCTGACTTCGCCAGATTTAGTGCATGTTATTTAAGCATAAAAATGTTATAATTAATTTGAAAAAAAAGTGTTAATCTTTATTTAAATTTTGTTGCAAGATGAGTAATTCATCAATGTAAAAAGGTACCTAGGGAGTTTTAAGTACAACTAATTTCAGGCTGGTCAATATTAATTAAAATATAGAGTCTTTGCAAGTTACCAAAATGTGTTGCTTTGAACTGTAGATTTTTACAAAAATGCATTTGTGTGATTACTTCAATATTTGATTGTCGCATCAAACGAATGTGAAACTCATAAACAATTTCGAACCTACTTGATACATTTGTCTTTGATAGAAATTAACATTAAAAGGAACGAACACATTACTGATGTCATTACTTTCAGTCATTACCGAAACGGCAGTGCGTATACCGTGTTACTCAGTACCGTTAAACAATGTGTGAAATCCAATCTTCACAAACATATTAGTAATATAATTCAAAACAGTTATTCAATTGACGATAGACGCTGAATCGTTCCCCGTATTTTCTCAACTTTAGATGTTTGAATAGTGTAAAACATAGTAAACTTCTTTATTTATTCCTCGATTTAAATAATTACTTCCACATAGCGACATTGCATTTAATTAGTGTTAAACCAAAAGCTGGAATATATTCACCATCTGAAATGATTTGAAAAAGAGAATTAAATAAAACTTGCTAACAATAACGATGACAAAATCATTTCTTATCCATTAGTGATAGTATTCAGAAGAGCAAACTTCATATGTTATAGTTTCATTTAGAATGAATGTTTTTTTCTTCTGTAATGTTAACCTTCATTGTTGTATCCTCTTTATATTTTTGAATTAGCAAATTTGTTCATTTAGAAACACTTTATATCGATACTTAATTTCGTTTAGGAAATACTATACGCTTGGTGATAATATTAAATGGAATAGAATAAGTTTAACTAGAATTATGTTTCAGGTTTTATCTCCTTGTCATCATGTCTATTCCGTCTTTTCTTGCTATTTAAGCAAAGAAATTCAATTTTGCTACAATTTCTAAATTTAGAAAATATTTTTATATTTTGCTAAGAGAACTATTTGATTTTTATTCGCAAAAATCAAAATGATAATATATCTTAGCCAAAAAACTACATTTACTTATACATAAATTATTTGCCTTGTTTTTTAAAAGTATGTCACTCACGTTGTATGTAAGTGATGAATTAATAATTGTCGTTTTAGAAATTTTTTGAGAAAGCTCTTGTTTTTGAGGAAGAATTTTGCTTATTGTGTTCATTCAATAGCGTCAGCAAGCGTCGTTTCTTTTAAAGAATATTTAGCAACTTATTTTCTGCAACTTAACCAGACAACGTCTTAATGTACAGGACTAGTATATTTGCACATTTTTATATCGATTCCTATTTGCTAATTGAGCATAATTTTATTTTTAGTTTGTCCAATTTACACCAGGAATTAAAGCTGGCACCAAACGAGGCTATCTACTCTCTCCTACAGTTTAACAGTTTTAGAGAGAATTGTGGCTGAAGTATTAGAAAATCAAAAAGAATACTCAGCATTGAAGGTAGAGTATTTCTAAATTTACGTTTAAGTCGACTATCTTGATGTACTTACAGGAACGAACACAAGATTCTCAGCTTAAAGATAAACAAAAGGAAATCATGGTATCATAAGCTACGTAGATCATGGTGGAATACGAAAAGCTGAAACATGTGACGAAAAGCTGAAACATGTCAAGTGCTTATGCTTCCTGTACCTTATGACAAATCTCAACTTCAAGATCTTGCAAGTATTACAGCAGTGATCTAACAACTGAGTGACAGAAACATCACACGCAGCCCAACTATTAGAATGATGCGCTCCCTCTTCTTCTCCTTATAATTATAAGCTTGTGGATTGTGACGACGTAGAATAATGCAACCTACAGAAAAAATATGGCTACATCCATATTTGTCATTTGCGACGTACTAGTTCTTTTTCCTGTGCTAATTCACTATGAAGTCGAATGTCTTACGTTTGTACATCGTAAGTTACGTCATTGGAATTCATATAATTTAATTTTTACACTTAATTTTTAACATGCAGGGTTTTTTTATGTTTTTTACAGAGTTTAATAAAACTTATCTTATTTACTTGATATTTATCTGTGATTTGCATGTATGCGTTTACTACTAAATTCTCTTAAAATATTTTGCAAAAACAATGAAATAAATACTTGAGAAATGAATATAACAAATTCAAATTTATAAAGTCACACTTTATTTTACAATATATAAAATTACAATAAATCAATATTTGCACATTCATTCATTCCTTTGGTCGTGTTGAAGAGGTCGAAGTTGTTAACAATGGGACGAAAATCTTCTGTAAAAGAGAGAAAATGGCAGAATTAATGAAAGGATTCGTAGCTAAAACATAATATATATAAAATAATTTAACGTATCAATATTTTATACACACTCAATTATATATGTATGAGTATATGCTTATGAACGTGTGTGTTTATGTACGTGCGTATGTTTTTGTGTGTTTCAAGGAACATTTAACTACTTTAAACAAACACGTTTGAAAATTTCGCTAATACAAAATAAGGAAATTTATATGTATGCGTAGCGATATTAATAGTGGTATAATAGCAAGTAATATCACTATAACTTAAATACAGACGTTGACATTTTATAGAATGTTTTGTTCTAAATAATTTTGAATATTTACCTTGTAGTACGTTAATTTTAAGCGTATTACATTTATATAAGAATAGTTAGTATATATCTCGTATTTGTACCATAGAAATATTAATATATACTCTTTATAACTTACCAATTTAATGTTGAAGAAAATCTATCAGGAAACGATGTTTAATAATAGCCATATCCAAATGCTCCTACTGGATGATGTAAAGCATGGCTGTAAGATGTAGCTGCTGGGTACCCGTAACCATAACCGGCAAGACCGAATCCACCATATCCAACTGGATGATGGGCTGTGCTTACAGAAGAAGCAGCAGGGTAGCCGTATGCACCAAGTCCATATCCACCATAGAGACCACCGTATGCGTAAGGAGCATGATGAGTTGTGTGGCTATAAGTTGCTGCCGGATAATGATATCCTGCACCGTAAAGTCCAAGACCCAATCCAGCATATCCACCGTAAGCTCCGAGACCATAGCCAGCATATCCACCGAAAGCTCCGAGACCATAGCCAGCATATCCACCGAAAGCTCCGAGACCATAGCCAGCATATCCACCGTAAGCTCCGAGGCCATAGCCAGCATATCCAACTGGGTGGTGAACTGTGCTTACCGTAGAAGCAGCAGCGGGGTAACCATATGCACCGAGACCATATCCACCATAAAGACCACCGTATGCGTATGGAGCATGATGAGCTGTGTGGCTAAAGGAAGTTGCAGCTGGATAATGATATCCTGCACCATATAAACCTAAGCCATAACCAGCATATCCGACTGGGTGATGGACAGTGCTTACAGAAGCAGCAGCAGCAGGGTAACCATAGGCACCAAGTCCGTATCCACCATAGAGACCACCATATGCGTAAGGAGCATGATGAGTTGTATGGCTATAAGTTGCTGCTGGATAATGATATCCTGCACCGTAAAGTCCAAGACCCAATCCAGCATATCCACCGTAAGCTCCGAGACCATATCCATATCCAGCATATCCAACTGGGTGATGGACTGTGCTTACAGTAGAAGCGGCAGCGGGGTAACCGTATGCGCCGAGTCCGTATCCACCATAGAGACCACCGTAAGCGTATGGGGCATGGTGAGCTGTGTGGCTATAGGTTGTAGCTGCTGGGTAATGATATCCTGCACCATAAAGTCCAAGACCTAATCCAGCATATCCACCGTAAGATCCGAGACCATATCCATATCCAGCATATCCAACTGGATATCTCCAACCACCGTAAAGGCCTCCATATCCGTATGGTGCGTGATGAGTTGTATGTTTATAGGTTGTGGCTGCCGCACCCAATAAACCTGTTAATAAAAATATTTATATTTCAAATGATATATATTTTAAGAGTAACTCTATCTAAAACAAAGTTTTTAGTTACAAAACTAATGAAAATAATTATTTGTTGCACATAGTAAATATTCCATCTATCTGCTCAGTACTCTGGTTAGTTTGTGAATCTAAACACATGGTTTTGCCCTATCTTTTTTCAACAGTAATCGAAATGTTCTTCCGTTCGTATGCGAGAGAAAATGTTCCTTATTTTCTTTTCGTTTTTCACATTAACAGATTAAATAAAATATAAATGCAATTGATATATAATTCTGAATGTAAAGTCAGTTTCCAACGTGTGTCCTTCTTAGAGGATTGAATAAATTTCAGATTTTCTTATGTTTTAGCTCAAGAAATATACATAAATAATGATTCTTTTGATAAATTCCAGCAGATAATGCATAATTTTAGGAGTAATGACATACGGGGTAACTAAATAAAACATATAACTGAATGTAAATGTCTCAATTATTTTGTTATTAGTGGTTCCATGGTTATGTGTTGAGTGAAAAAATTGGCTAATTCAAGAATCTCTTGTTTTCCCCGGCGTTCTTACTTCTGTTTTTATTTTTATGTTTTTGTATTTCTATTATAATAAATGTTTGATTATAAAAAAGAAAAGGACAAACGTTTTCTTCTTTGTTCATTGTGGTTTTAAGGCAATGCATACCTCTTTTTATTACTGTAAAACCCCAATGTTAATATCAAATATCCAATTGTGAATCTGAAATTGCAAATGAAATAACCGTATTTTTCATTTTCTCTTATGTAAAATTCTATGTGTGAAATTGTGAAATATTAGGATTCTTCACGTCTAGCCTGTTACTTAGTATAAACCGATATTGTAGTTCTAAAAGAATAAGAATTCTCAGACAATGACATACATTATTGTTTAAAAACAGTTTGCGAATAATCTGTAGACAAGTTGTAAGTTGTTTTGACATGCATTTAAAACTTCGAACATTGCATTAAGACACGAGTTAAAAGACGATAACTAAAAATATTGCGTTTAATGGAAGAATATTTTGTCATGAACTTAACGGCGATTTACATTTTACAGTATTCTTATCAGAAATAATGTCAAATGCAAAAGACATTTAAAGTTACTTGAAGTTAAAAGCAACTTAGATCATTCAATTAACCCGTGTTTCAGCATTCACTGAGAACAGTACTATATATATATATAGTAATGAGTAATTTAAATACATCCACGATCATTTATTTTGTCTAATTAGTACTTGTGTTCGGTGTGTCAACGTTAAATATATACATTCGCTGTCATTGTGTGCTATAAAAATTGGTTATATATATATTTATATATATATATATATATATATATATATATATATATATATATATATATATATATATATATGATGCATATATATAATAGTTGATATTTGAAGAAGTAAGAATCAAAATAAAGTGTGGGAAAAATGAATAATAATCTCGATGTGTCGCAAGTAAACAAGTGACTAATTTGAAGGTTTTTGTGCATTTCACAATTGATATATTTGTATTAGAATAACATTGGACACATACACAAAAATCACATTGCAAGTCAGTAGAATTTATGAAAATATTTTCATTTAAGCAGATAGATAAAACAGTGATGATGCTTACCTGGAAGAACGGCAGATGCGTAGTTGCTGAAAGCAATCACTGAAAGAAACAAACAAGTAGTATTAAAATATATCATGTCATTGCTTTATTTATTTTTATTTATTTTTACATAGTGTTCACCAGTTATCAATGCCCAAAGGCCACTAGAAAATAAGGGTTAAAGAGTGTACATTAGCCAATGAGGCAATATTATAGGCATCGTTAGTTGTGTTAATTTCGTAAATTGGATTATTAAGGGGAACGGCTCATTAATAACTTGTTTACGTTGGACTTGAAAACAATCATATTGTAATTAGCTGGAAAGCAGGCAAACGGAAGACAGTTCCACATGTGTTCAATTCTAAGAAAGAAGATTTGTGCACGGAATCTTTGTTTAGGTTTAGGCACAGATAAAGACTGTCGAAAATTATTGATAGTGTTTTCGTCTAGACGAGTGTTTCACGTGAAACTTTGACGAAGGGTGGGGTCTATAGATTGGAGCTCAAACGAGAACTTGCCATGAAAAAAACGATAAAGCAGAGACAAGCTCACAACGTCTCTTCTGTGAGAAAGAGGTTGCAAGGAAAAGGAAAAGAAGGCTATGAAATCCATTTTGAACTCTGTCAAAACAGAATAAGATTTTTCTAGCAGCTTCTGCCGAGATGAGGCTAGAATACTACATTGTTGGACGTACCTGGTTCTTATATACGTAGAGAATTGCATCAGCAGTGAGATATCTATTGGATATATAGAAAGGTTTCCGCCTTTTGTATGATTTGCCAGATTAATACTATACATAATTGTAGGAAAGTTTCGGCATTTACTCAAACAATTCAATACAAAATATACAAAACATAACAACAATAATAAAAATATCACTAATTATGATTATGGAGAGATTAAACTCGTCCAGTCAGAAGGTAATAAATTTCCAATAACATATTTGATAACTAATGTTGGCAGTGAGAGAGAACAACTGTTAGGAATAGTGGAGGACGACACAATTAAGAACATGGAAATGAAAAACCATATTTCAGTTGAGTACAACATAAAATTAAAGGTTATTCTGAAATCCTACCTCGGAATAAAATGCTAGAACAGTAGCTATCATTCTATATACTACTGGTATACTTGCTTGGAATGTTGATGAATAAAATTGTTTGAACAGAAAACAACTAAATTGTTTAATATGTATAGAGATTTTGCTAAGTAAGGGGAGGCAGATGGTTGTATGCATCTAGAGAAAGGGTGGTCGAATTTTATTTCGTGTTGAAAATGTGGAAAATATAAGAATATATAAGAAGCGTTTCTTACTAAATATATTTCTGGAAGTAATGATATTCTAATTCATGAAGTAAGAAGAAAAAATGACTAAGACCTGGGGATAAAAAGAATCACAGGTTGCAAGAGAGAGAAAGAGAGAGAGAGAGAGAAAGAATGAAAGAGAGAGAGAAATTATTTAGAACAAAATTATACCGTGTCTTCTTTAAGAATGTTGAATTTAGATATAATGACAGCTGAATTTGGTTGATTAAAGGTAGTTTAAAACATCTACTTGTAAAAAAAAATATTTACTGAGAGTGAAAAAAACAAAAATCAAAATATGTGATTCATACGGCATAAGGACAGGATTCAGAAGCGATTCTACTCTCCCTAAACAGTTTGTGCGAGTCAAACCCCTCCGAAGAAAACAAAAGCCGTAATACGAGATTGAACAATCGGGTATAGTTGACCATATCTGGAGGGAAAAAGGAAACCATCTACTATTATGGGACGAAGTAAATTTATAGACAGAAAAGAACAGTGGAGAGCAAGACGACTACTAAAACAGCAAATATACTGGACGAAAATCCCTTGCTAAGCAGACCTAACTGGAATTTAACACGATACAGGAAACCTAAACCTGCTTAGCAACAAAATCACACCCCTTCATTGTTCAGGTCCCTAAATCCCAGAAAGCTGTCTACTCTAATAATTTCTTCCCTCGAACAGCCAGACTTTTGATTTCTCTTCCTGTTACCGGCTTCCCTTGATATGCAGAATGTGTTAAATGTAACGCAAATCAACATCTTGTTTATCTTTACTAGTCATGATTCCAAATAGAAGCCCGTTGCGTCAAAGTAGCAACATGTCTTATTAGGGTCAACGTGAGTAAAAATAGAAAAAGTTAATTATAAATATTAGATAATATATACAGTGATAAGTAAACTTTAGCAATAATAATAATTATATATATATGCATATATATATATATATATACATTTATATGCAGAAATATATAGAGTAAAATATAGTAATAATAATTAGTAATAAATAGTGATATTTACAACTAGAAATAAAATAAGGGTAAGGCTCTTAATATTCATACTAGCACTGTCCGCAATGATCCGCGGCGCATTCAATTCGGATGACCAACACTACAATTGCGAATTACTTAGAACCTCCACAAGTGCATTTATGCCATTAACGTAAAAAAATGTTCGTTCTGATTGCCATGAATTTGCTGAGCTAAGCGTGTCCGGTTGTCGCAAATAACCCACTTTTCATCGCAAGTCACAACCCGGTCAAGAAACGTATTATTCTTGTTGCGTAAAAGAACGGGAAATTATACTTTGCAATGTCGTTCTTTTGGTTGTCGTTCAAATGATGAGACTCCCATTTATCAAATCTTTTGTCTTTCTAATCTAAGAAAAATGGTTGAAAATCGCTGCATACGCTACGTCTAATTAAGAAGCAAGTTTTCGAGCAGATTGGCTTTGACTTAGGCTCTTAATTGATTGTTATCAACCACCAATGTGGCCAACCACCACACTCATTATTTTCCAGACTCTTGTTGCCGCGAGGAAATTTCTTAAATCACCATTGTGTTGTGCGTTCAGTAATGGTTCATAGGCCAAATTCTTCGTTTATATCGCGAGCTGTTTAAGCAGCTTTTCTGCCTAACTTAAAGTGAAATAAGAAAATTGTGCAAATTTGCTTTTTTTCTATTTCGTATTTACCGTTCTGAAAAGAATACATAATTGTTTTAAGACAGTTGTAATTTAAACAATAAGACAGAGCGAATATCACATTCGCCAATCGTATATAAATTAGAGGTATTTTAATGGAAACTTATTTGAAAGGACATCATTTGAATTTTTTTTTTTAATCTGCAAAAACTCTTTTCTGAACCTAATAATGATTGTAACAACATTTTTTTCATATAAAAGTTGGATTCTGATTCTATTTTTAGGATATCACAAAAATGTACGGCATTTGAAGATGAGTTACGTCATTATGTAGCAGACTTGATATGGTAATTTCTTACAATAAATTGTTTTGTTTTTTTGCATTTACTTGCAGTACTTGGTTCATTTAACCGCAGTTCATATAATTTACATGTATTTTAATCCTATATATGTATTGGCAACCTGAGTAAGCTGAAATACGTTAGCTTCAACCCTCGAAAAAGTATAAACAAATATTTTGAAGTGGAGGCAAGAAAATAACCGTTACGTAATGTACTGCTTATTACGTTTGAATGGAAAATTATTTTTTCCACCGAATAACATATTCACTCCTTCGTGTATTAAAAATCAGAATTCATGTCTGTAACGATAGTAAAAAGAGAAAACACGTTAAAAATCCAGTATGAATTGTTTCAGCTAACCATAAAAGCTAATAGACTACTTTAAAATTACACACTATTATTTACACACTAAGAAATGCAGCGCGCAGTACCATTAACAGTATGTATTGAGCACAATACGTTTGCACGTACACACATATATAAATGTTTATATATATATATATATATATATATATATATATATATATACGTGTGTGTTTGTGTGTGTGTTTTGTGTGTGCTTATATATATATATATATATATATATATATATATATAATGTTTAACCCGCCACTTTCGATTATATCACTGTAAACATTCTAAGAAAATGAAGACGCCTATCATCTAAAAATGTGGACATATATCAGTATATTTTGTTCGACACGCATGTTTTCGTTCTTTCTTTCATAATATTCTTGTCTATTTTTCCATGTATTACAATGTAATAAATATGCAATCTTTAAC
Source organism: Euprymna scolopes (assembly GCF_053919585.1). NCBI lineage: Eukaryota > Metazoa > Mollusca > Cephalopoda > Sepiida > Sepiolidae > Euprymna > Euprymna scolopes. The sequence continues at coordinate 54,869,501 of NC_136482.1, read as the reverse complement.
GTATATTTTTCTACGTGTACATAAATCTTTGATATCTTATCAAAGCTACAATACACGCTATCGAATCATGAAGCCATGATACTCAACATGTAAACATCATGCAAATACTTTTTAAATTTAAAAAAACTGAAAAAGTTGCTTATTTAATTTTTTAGACCCTTTTAGTTATTAATGTTTTTTTCATGAATGTGTTCAAGCAGAATGTGGAAAACAATTACTTTAATGTTACAAATGCCTATACTATGATCAACTTCTGTCAAAGCAACAATACCTCAGGTATGATAAGGAACTACACACGGACCATTTGCATAATGACACAATTGTTTTATGCTTACCATCTCCGAGAACAATTTGCTCTAACTAGATAAATTTCAACAATCCCTCATAAGCAATTACAGTTTGTTGTGTTCTGGTTTGTCAGAAACAGAAGATGTCTTTGATGTCTATACCATGAATAATCTTGGAATAAAATAAAACCCGAGTACTCTGTAAATCTTGATTCCGTCATTATTAGCTTTACGATATAATATAAAGAGTTCAGACGTGAAACGTGATATACACTATTTTTTAAATAACGAACTATCCTGACAAAAGTTGGAATTCATCTGTTAATATACCCTAAATTTATCATTTCCATAATATGATACAAACAACCTTCTACTATGTTTTCAAATAAAATACTATTTTAATCAAAGTTAACATTGTGTTTATTCGCCTTTTTTTGTTTGATGTCTTAATTTAAACAAATTGTATTTATCGAGTTTCGCATTCGAACTTTTATCCAGTAAGTTAAATAATATTCAAGATACTGGATAAGGATCTCAAACTATCTTTCATTTTCAATCGTTTAGTAGATGTCCACGAACGTCACGACGCTAAATCTATTCTTACATAATAAGGACCACAATGTGTGCTTTAAACACATGTGTATATTGGTTGAGCGGTAACTCCGCTCAACTGGAAAGACCAAATAAGGTTAGTAATTACTCCCTCCTGTATTCTTTAAAAAATCCTCTAAGAACTTTTTAAGTTGAATTACCCGTCAAGTTTCCAATTTCCCAGTAGATTCGTCAGTGTATGGACACTTTCAAGTAATAAGATAGCATAGCACACCGGGTTATTTTCTTCGACATCATGCACTCACCCAAACAGTTTTGCAAAAAGATGCTAGTTATATTTCCCCCTAAGCTTTGCTGAAAGCTTGGAGATGAACTCCAATGTAAAGAAGTATTGTCCTCTGAATACAATTTGTCCATTTTTAAGAAAAGAAATGATGAGAGAGTTGATTGAAGACGAATACCATATAGTGAATAACTAACTCCGTATACTTATTTTTACGCTTTTTGCTGGAAAAAATGCAATAGTTGTTCTAAAACTTTTGGTGTTTTTTCATTTTTCATTTTTCATTTCATATGTTGGCTTTAATAAAGCTTAAGCAATGTAAAACTTAGTCAGAGAACATGGACGAAATACGACTTCTATTATAACATCTACTACGACTACTACCAAAATGATATGAAGTATATTATTAGAAACTGGTATAATTGATGAATATTTTATCAATATTTCAAAAATTCTCTATAGCAGACAACTAATAAGAATTACTCGTTTTACCGTAAGAAAGAAACAAAACACTTTCAAATTTCATTTCACTGTTTCCAAGTCTACTCATTATTCTTTCAACGTTTAACACACACGAATTACTTAATTAATTCTTGACATATTTGTATGATTGTAATCCAAATCAATGAAATATATTAATAATTTGTTACTTACCTGCTAAAAGTGTGATGGTTTTTGCTGCCATGTTTTTCTTGATTAGATTCTGTAAAATAGAAATAAAAAAAAAATTATTTTTAACATTTATGTTGTAAATGTAAAAAATGCATTTTGTTGAACTTTACAAAAAAAAAAAAAAAACAAATTTACGACAAATTCATTTTTTAATTCGAGATGAAGATAATATATCGCAAGCCCAGTAGCAAACCATTAACGATTATTAAGATTTTCAGTTGTTTTTATATCTTATTGGAACAAAAAAAAAATAAAACAATAAGAATTGCAAATAAAAAGAATAAATAAAAACTCATGTATTTTAACATTGTGATAGGCTGAACATTCAAACTACTTTATGAACTGGTACAATACTATGCTTACACATAAGGAATTGAAATTGGATCTATGAAATTGATATTTTATCAATCGGTACACATTGTTTAGATTTTATCTCAAAACGGTCTTTTGGATTTTCTTGAAAAAGATACAATAATAAAAGCATTGATTGAGATTGTCGGACTTACTTCCTCATCTTGGTTGTTATCGTCACAACGTTCTGGCCGTTTTGCCATCCGGCCTTCATCAGGTGTTTTGTATCGAACTGGGGAACCGTTTGTTAGGAGTCTCGAACCCAAGCCTTTATTATTATTACGGGGGATACCGTGTTCGGACTCCAGCTAGGCTCTGGGACATAGTTGCTGATTCTCTGTTTTGAATGTTACTTTTCACTGCCTTCGTTCAGGATTGAACTCAGCACCTTTGGGTAACTGTGGACTTTGATACAACGTCTAGGACCACTCGGCCATATGTCACTAGGTAATATTCTGTTAAATATTGTAATGTTGTTTTCACCAATTAATATTCCGGCTTATTAAAAGGCTGACAATAAATATTATTATAATATATGTTAATTAATTCGATGATAACAATCTGTACTCATATTTAGCTTAGTTAAAAGGTATACAATGCTCTATTACAAGGACATCTCAGAAAATACCCAACGACGACTGGGGTCTGCAAGATTTCATTAAATGATCGAAAAAGATATCTAAGATTTTATTATGATAATAAATATTATCAGTTCCTAATTTCATGAAAATTACTAAAAACGTTCACGTTAAATAAGAATGTTTATCGTTTGATATAAATTACTAGGGCTATGAAAAGAGATTATACTTTTCATTAATTTTACTCTCGAGTATATATATCAGTTACTATCTTATATGTTTTCAGATAGAGTGATGTGGTTCTCAATTGAATAATCGTGCCTAACTGTGTCAGATATATACTCGAGAGTAAAAACAACGAAAAGAATATTCTCTTGATCAGTCAGATTCGTGGAAGCTATAATCGTTTATGTATTTCACATCATATTTATACGGTTGTAAATGTAATCACAAGATTATGTCAGATATCCAGCTCTACAGCGATTATGGATTCCATACAACATATCGATTAGGCTCTTGTTATAACTTCACAATATCTCTCAGAAATGCATCTTCGGATGCATTTATAGGCACCAAACAATCGATTTAAATTCTGAATTGGTCTAGTAATTAACAGTTTAATTACTATAAATATTTTTTAAAAAAAATTTACAACTAAAAGATAATTGAAAAAAGACTCACCGGAAATGGATAGTCACACAGATGGTTGAAAAACCAGGGACTACGAAGAGAAGTCGAGCGATCTGGCTTTTATAGCCAAGAACTCGAAAACCTCCGGAAAAACTGCTTTCAAAAAAATCTTTTGATGATACAGATTATAAACCAAAATAACTACAGGTCGTGAGAAAGAGTTTGTTTATGTTTATTTAATTCTTTATTCGAAATTGTTTTCTTAATTGACAAACACAACCCACTGCATTTAAATAAAGTTAACAGTTTGTTCTCATGCTACTGATTTCATTGACTTCATTTAAATAAAATGTTAATGGTTTCAAATAATACATGTAACCGTAATGTGCATTAATTAACAGGCAGAGTAAATTATATTTGCAAACTGATTGTTTTCTGAAATCTCGTCTGGGAATATCAATTGCGGTTTTACCAACTGGATAGAAATGAAAAGAATACAAAGTATTGTTCGCCGTACTGGTTTTGTGAGATTGGACAAAAATAGAGGGTCAAAAGGCTTATCAATACGTGACAAAAAAAACGGATCAAAGAAACGGGCGATAAACATACTAAAGCGTTTTCAACTTTTGCATTCTTGTATAGTTCCTTACAAAGGTAAACATGGATAAAATATGAACAAAGATAAGACCACTAAATAAATGACGATATCAAACAATAGTAGATAAGAAAAAGACACGATAATATTTTCAGAATCGATTAAGGGATAATATAAATATTTTGTAGATACTGCATTCAAAATTTGGAAAAAGAATATAAGATTTGGTTTGAATCCAGTAAATCTACAAGTATAAATATATATATATATATATATATATATATATATATATATATATATATATATATATGTATATATAGTTTGACTGTTTAATCTCTTAAATGCTAATCCACTGAAATTTCTTAAAAGAGGAAGTATACAGTATGCTTATTATATAAATATTATTAATTAAATATCTAACAAATAATATTATTATGATAAGCATAATATAATAAATATGCACACATACAGACACACACACATATACATATATATATATATATATATATATATATATATATATATATATATATTACTATGAGTGTAATTATTCAGAATCATAAATCTGAAAAATCGGAACGTTTGTGATATCGGATTCGAGATCGGAACTATATACAATTTCAGTCAACTTTGCGAACTAGAAACGATTAATTTAATATATATTTTATATTGAAACTTACATTTCTATTGATAATAAAGTAACAAATATTGGGTTCATGCACATAGATTCGAAAAAGTTGTCAAAAACAAATATATAACAAATAAATATTATCAAAGACAGAATAAGTTGCTTTTATACCTAACTGGATAAATTTTTAGTGTTTTTATTTAATGTAAAATGTTTGATTGGTTCGAAAAATATGCAGTGTTATCGATATATTTTAACAAGATAAATATTAGCGAGGTCGCTTTTGAATTCGTTAAGTTTGGGAAATAAGTCCAAACTAAAAAGGTATACAAAATACCATTAGAAAATCACTCAATATATGTAATCTTGACATAGGCTGATTTACATTCGGTGGGTTTCTTACATCATTTTGTATATTTTTTCGAACATTTTCGAATATATATATATATATTTATAAATTACTATATATATGTATATATATATATATATATATATATACACACACACATATATATATAGTAATTTATAAAATATATATGGCGATTAAGCTACACTGAATATTCGGCGTTTCATCCACTCTAGGATTCGTCAGGCTTAACGAATCCTAGAGTGGATGAAACGCCGAATATTCAGTGTAGCTTAATCGCCATATATATTTTATAAATTACTAACTAGCTCTACCTACGTATTGAGCATTTTTGAAGTAAATACTTAAAGTTTACGCATAAATCTATACTTTCGTATATTAATTTTATGTGAGTAAATGAAGTAGTTATACCTAGCTCCTAAAACAGTCGAGCACTCTCAAAAGACTTTATTTCACCACATTAGTAAAAACAAACCCTAAATACTTGTTGAGTTTTAAATACTAGTAATGCTTCCCCGTAGTAAATTAAGAAGAAAAACTATGATGGGAGATGGGAGTGGAAGATTATGGGGTCTAATGGGAAGGAAAAATACTCGTCTAATCATTTATAGTTTGCCCTTTTCATTTTTCCTCTTAATTTTCATATTTTTTCTTTTCTCCCTTGCGTCTCTTAACCTCTTCGCTGATGTGTGTGGGAATAATAGTGGCGGGGCGGCGTTATACAACAGGGCAACGTATGTAGGACATTTTCTAACCACATTAAAATCTTTTAGTAAAATTAAAAACATTTTTATAACTGAATAATCACGATTTAACATGAAACCTCTATTAGCATAGATATGTCACCTCCACATTCTCCTACTGCTTGAACCTATACACACTAGTATGTTCAAGATTAAGAGCAGCCATCAAACACGCATAGGAATACCTTTCTTTCTGGTCTTCAATTACCTCTACCTCGACCACAACCCCACTTTTCCCCATTATTAAATCTGCACAACTTATGGGTCTTATTTACATACAACCAAATCTTATTTTTCACATATAAGTAAATCTCCTGATATTATCTCCCTGGGACGAAGAAAACCTGATATTTTCATAGCAAACTTTGCCTCTCTATAAGCTGTATTGGCTGAAGAGGTCTTTAGTTTCTGGTAACTATCTGACCGAAGCAAACCAATGAAAGTGTAGCAACATATTAATGCAAATGTAAAAACAAATAAAAAGTATACCCTACCTTACTTCGTTATTGAGCACTCTTGTATTAACCTTGTTAAACTTACTTAACTTCCGAAAAGTTATATAGATTATATACATATATATATATATATAAATATATATATATATATATTCTTATAGAGCCGATTCTCTATTCTTTATCCTATTGTTATACACACACACACACAATATATATATATATATATATATGTGTGTGTGTGTGTGTGTGTGTGTGTGTGTGTGTGTGTGTGTGTGTGTGTGTGTGTGTTAATCGTGAAACCCTGCACTGAAGATTCCCGAAAGGATGAAACACTACTATCTGTAGGTATTTAATTATTATAGTAAAAAAAATAATTATGATAGCCCTTTAAGAAACTCGTTTCTTATCGTCGAGCACTTTCAGTTGAATTAAGTCGGTCAATTTAGCTCTTATGCATAGATCATCGTATAACGATTAGATCACTGTCTGACTGACGTAAAGAACATCTAGAGTTAAAATGTTTAAATTCAACGTTATTTCACGCAGTTAATGGTAGCCGAATGGATAGGTCTTTGATAATCAAGCCAGTGATGGCTTGTGTTGCCGAGTTCGAATCTGTCGACTGGTGTATATCGTGACACCCTGCCTTGAAGATTCCCGAAGGGATGAAACACTATTGTCTGTAGTTGTTTAATTATTATAGTAAAAAAAATAATTTTATATATATATATATATATATATATATATTGTATAATATATACAGGAATTTACATCGGTAGTCGGTACCAACGGTTTCAAGCCCGGTAGTTGAGGACTGCTCTTAATGTCCGCCTCAGGCTCTCTTCAGCCGACTCTCATGATGAGATGAGAGTCGGCTGAAGAGAGCCTGAGGTGGACATTAAGAGCAGTCCTCAACTACCGGGCTTGAAACCGTTGGTACCGACTACCGATGTAAATTCCTGTATATATTATACAAAAAATATATTGCTCTTATTTCGAGAAAGGATTTTTCCCTAATAATAGAGCACTGTATGGGATTTCTTTTTCTACAAAAAGTACAAGTATATATATATATATATATATATATATATATATATATATATATATATATATATATATATATATATATACATAACAACAGACAACCTCGCGTTACTCGGACGTCAAATACGCTTAAATATAATACTATAATTTATGTATATTCCGTTTTTATAGTTAATTTTCTATTGATTATTATATTAAACCCAATATATAGTAGTGATTTCCAAAGTTAAATGGCATGACTTGGATATCATCAGCTAGACTCGAAATTAAAATATTTAGATTTCTAACCATCTCTAGTGTTTATCTTATTGTTACCAAGATATATTTTTGATTAAGTTTAAAAAATATGAATTGCGTGCCATCAGGAAGTATCGAGACCAAAACATTTAGCGCTCTATCCCAAAGCGTTACCGTTTGAGCTAACAACATATCGATCAAAATATTTAAAATATAACTGACGTCAACGTGTAAATATATATTTGCGCATGCCTTGTAATAACATCCTTTAGGTTGCATCTATTTTTACCGGCTGAAAAACAAATAGAATTTGTTCAGCGGATTCACATCTCATATACACAAAGTTTCAAGTCTCTACTAAACATTGACAAAGTAATTTGATAGAAATGTTCTGCACACAGACTTGCAGACAGAGACATACACAGGTAAGAGTCCTATATATATATATATATATATATAAAAAATATATTTTAGTCATCGACATACAGACCTGTTTCGTTGTTTCACAACTCATCAGTGCCGCTAGACTAACACCTCTCCCAAGCCGAGGATCGAACCTAGAACCGTCGTATATATATACGTGTGTGTGTGTGTGTGTATATATTCTATGCATAAATGTGACGTCATGTACGTATGTGCGGAGCAGTTTGTACCAAACTTTTTACATTTTTTTGTTTACAGATGAAAAACTTTATATATAGTAACCGTAATTGTAACCGTTGAAACGAATTCTATTTGTCTTTTCGCCAGTAAAAAAACTTTAGATGGTTACAGAATTAAAATAAAATTGAAATTGACACGCCAAAGTTTATATATAATTTGTATCCTCTACAAATGCGTAAATATACATTTATACGTTTATCTGCGTTAATTTAAAAAGAAAAATATCACATGGAATTCAATAAGTACGAGCTCAATGTTTTGGTTTCAATTTTAGCTGATGGCACACAAGTAATATTTTATTTTAGAAAAATTTCGTATTTATTGTAATATCAACTACCGATATGCATGTGTCCTTAGCCCAGATGGTAGTGTATATGGTTTCAAATCTAAATATTTTAATTTCGATTCTAGCTGATTACATCCAAGTCATATTATTTAACTTTTGAAATCACTAATATATAGTTTGTTTAATATAATAATTGACAGAAAATAAACTATAAAAACGAAATATACATTAATTATAATATTATATTTAAGCGTATTTTACGTCCGAGTAACACAAGGTAGTTTGTTGTTATATATATATATATATATATATATATATATATATATATATATACATATGATCTTGTCCGTGTGTGTGCGGAATGGTCTCCAAGTTAGTTTATTATTTTTTGGTCTACAGACTCTAAAGTAAATGTATACAGGATAGAAGCTGTGAAACAAATTCGAGTTGGCTTTTAGCTTGTAAAAAATCTCCTACTAAGTTGAATTTGGCACGCATAAGGCGACTTAACGTGTATTTTCTATGCATGCACAAATAAACATTTATAACTTTAACTAGACCACCCGTGACCCATTTGGTCAATGTGTTATATTAGCTATGGAATTAATGTATAAGCGTGACACTTGTGACGTAAAGAAAATAGTTTTTCTGACATAAGAGAAACATTTCTATGAAAGTATATTAAAATTGAAAAAGAATATAGATTGATAACTATGAGTCGTTCTGTTTATAGTTGTTTATTTTTGACAAAAAAAAAACAAACAAACTTACAGCCATTGAATTATAAGTGGTTTGCCCTACTTATAGGTAAATTTGCACTGAACAGATACCATAATACTTAAAGTTAAATTCAGATTTTGATATCTTTTAATTTAAACGCGAAAAGAGAACAGTTGGGATGCTGAGTACATACATAGTAAAACAGTACGTTTTATTGTCGCGTTGATTTTTTATTTGTAACGCAAATTAAAAACAACATATTTTCAGGGTTATTTATTCATGTTGGTAGTGTAGAAGAAAATCTATGAATGTTTCTAAGAAAGGTGTATTAAAATATGACGAATAAATTAAAAAAAAGAAGTTGGTGGGTAAATTGTCGTTGTAAAATTCTCTTATGTTTGTCAACGGGTTAAAGTAGATTTATTTGTAAGAAAATTGCGTTAAAATAACTTAAACGTAATACGGAAATGAACGATGTAAAAAAAAGCAGAAAGTATTAACAATTGTTTATTTTGATAAAATAAACGCGAAAAAAGCAAACATTGGGACGCTTAAAACTTATACAGTAAGACAGTACATTTTATCGTCGCGTTGATTATTTAGTATCATATATATCGTATATATGAAACAGGTCGATCATTATACGAATTATTTTTAATCACGTTTTGTGTTTGCTTCCCATATTTTGAAGTTTTTTATTCAATAAATTTAAGATATTCGCTTTTCTAAGGACGTCTGTTTGTTCGAACGAAACAGGCTCAGCGATTTGTGTTTATTTGTTTACATTGTTATGGGTTTATGTTTATGTACGCATGCGCAACCAGAAGTTGTAAACCGAATATTGGGTTACAACGCCCGTTATAAGGTCATTTGAGTTTTATAATTATATAGATTACATAAATCTTTAGTTTTGATATGCATAGTGGATTATCTCAGATGGTAACAAAAACGCTTAAGAGCTCCAGGTTTTGGTTCTGATTTTAGATTATGACAGCTAGGCTATTTTTCTTTTAATTTCGAAATCATAACTATAATAGGCACAATATTATAATGAGGAAATGTACATAAATTTAAATAATATATGTAATCGTATTTTATAACAAGGTATTGCGACACAGACTATTATAGTATATATATTACACACATATATATATATTACATATATATATGTGTGTGTGTGTGTGTGTGTGTATAAAAAGCATTGTGTGAGTTCGCTCTCTACGGACTCGTAAACGGCTTGGCCGATTTTATTATATATCACACAGAATTACTTGATGTGTCGGGGAGTGTTCCTACGAAGGTTTTGTATTGGAATACGCCGGATAAGTGTCAAAAACTGATGATCAAATAAATCCAATTGAAGAATGAAATCTGATATTCACTGAACAACCTAACATCATAATCGCAATTAGGAAGTATTACCACCGCACAAGAAGAAAAGCCCAACCTCTCAATTCAACTGCATATGTGTCTGTGTCTTCGAAATGAATGCTTTTTTTTTAAAGTTCAATTAAACCATGGAACTTGGCCTTTCTACAATTTTCTTATATATGGGTTGTGGAATTTCATTCACTAGCAAAAGACCTAGCTGACTTACATATATACTATTAAACATTAATTTTAATTAATTCCCTATTAGTTGCTTCGGTTTTCTAAGGGGATAATCATCTTTAGTTAACTATTATGTGTAATTATATTCATGCAGATATTCTACATGATTTATACTTGCGTAATATGTACTAGCATTTCAGCCCGGTATTGCCAGGGTGTTCGGATGTGTATGTTGAGCAAAACTGAAAGTGTCTGTCTTTGTGTCTGCCTGTGTGCATTTCTCTACACAACAGCTTTGTCATTTTTCAGTCTACAGACTCAAAATGTGATATAAAAGGTATGGAGATTCGGGAAAATCTTTGTAATCCTTTTTCGGCCAGAAATTCTGCTGTTAATAGGTCAAAGTTTAACGATTTGACTATGTGAACTCTACCAAGCTCCTCCGCAAATTTTGGGTCTAAACACTTGTAATTTTAGATATAGGTTTCTTGGACATGAATCTAACTTAATAACTTGATTTGAGCCCAAAACAATAAATTTTAAGGGGTCATAATAGGGGTCAAATTTTTAAAAGAATTGACCTCTGCGGTATCTACGAAATTATTCAGACAATTTCTCTACGAAATTACTCAGACAATTTCTAAACATTTGAAATTTTACATAAAGGGTATTCAGAGATAGGACAAGATTTTTAATCGGTTTGCGTCGAAAATTTGAGCTACCGATATATAAATGTATGTATGTATGTTTGCATGTCAGCCTAAAACTTTCAACAGAGGCGACGGATTTTCACAAGATCAGTATCGTTTTTAAGCTCGACCTTTCGACGACAAATATCGAAAAATTGGCTAAAAACATTAATTTCTTCACCTTCAACTGGGCATTTTCTACAGGGAGCGGTCGCTTTTTTCGCCGATATTGTCGAAAATCATGCCCTCTTTTCGATTGTCTAGCCTTAATTTAAACCTACGTCGCCTCCGGTTTGGAGGTGGTCGAACAGCAAAGATGTCACGATTTTCTCCGTCCTTTTCCTGCTTTGCGGTACGGATTCGAGCCTGCCTTCTAGTACCACTTTCCACTTTTCTTTTGCTCAAAATACACCTCCAAAGACAGAGGCAACACCGGGCACCCATGATAATATATATATATATATATATATATATATATATATATATATATATATATATATATATATATATATATATATATATATATGACATTGACTGTCTGTTTATCTCTGAGAAATGCTCTTTAGCAAATTTCTCTTTCAATTTTTGGTTTGTTTACAGACTTATCACTTGATATATATGAGATTTGAATTTGAAATTTATGTTAATATTGGTTCGTTTTTAACTATTTCTTGTCAGTCTTACGATAGCTCAGGCAGCAATGACTAGGACTGGTACGCTGTATGTTTTGATTTCAATGCTAGCTGATGGCAGCAGAGTAATACATTTGATTTACTTTTGAAAACACTGCTATACATTGGTTATAGTATAATAATCAATATAGTACTGAATCTTTATTCATAATGCACACGAAATCTGCATAAATCCAAATATCATATTTAGGCGTATTTAGAGACCGAGCTATGTTGAGCAGCTTGTTATTATATTACAAAAGTGAGTTTTGTTTTCTGTGGAACTGGTTATGTTATTCGGTCAGTTTTTTTTTATTACTTTTCATCCCAAAACACATTGGCACTTTGGTATAGGGGGCTACTATCAGAGGCAACACCTACTAGGGTACTATGTAGGCATTTGGGCCGCAAGATGTCGGTTCACGTTTCACATGAACTTCTGCACGTCAGTACAGTTGGGGAAGCAGGGACCTGGAATAGAATTCCAAAGTCTAGCGGTTCTGGGGAAGAAACTACTGGAGTAGAAAGATCTTTTACATCTAGGGATCTCTACAGTGTGGGGTGGGATTTAGCAGCCTATCGGGTTTTTCGAGTGTGTTTACGTTGTGGGGGCACAAGTGCTTGGAGTTCGTCAGAGCATTCACCATTAAAATACTTGTAGAACAGGCAGAGAGATGCAACATTTCGTCGATGGGACAGAGGATGAAGCTTAGATGCCAGTTCAGGGCGTATCAGATTGGCGACTCTCTTTTTAACCCTGTCAAGGAGAGAGAGACTAGTAGCAGATGCACCAGCCCAAATATGACAGCAATACTCAATACATGGGCGAATGGTGGCCTTATAGAGGTACAGGATACTTTCGGGTGTTAGTAGTTTTCTAGAGAAGAGAGATCCCACCTTCCTTCGGGCGGCCCTGGAAATGCCTTCAATGTAATTGTTCCAACTCATGTTTCTTGTGAATGTTAGGCCAAGGAGTTTGAAAGATTACTCTCAGATTAAGAATCGTTGGCCATTGCTATAGGTGGTTGAAAAGGTTTCTTGTAATTATTGAATGAAACTAGTTTAGTCTTGGCAGCATTAAACGTGACCATCCATTTTTGTCTCCATTCCACTACAAATTGGAGGGCATCCTCTAGTGTTTCTGCCATTTCTTTAGATATCTGTTCATTTATTTTCCTGGCATGCCTGTTATAGAGTGTGGTGTCATCAGCATATATACCCATCTCAGAGGCAATTTTGTCAGGGAGGTCATTTATGAATATCAGGAGCAGTAGAGGTCAAAGGATAGACCCCTGGGGCACTCCCGCATTTATATCATATTGTTTATATGTACGACCGTCGAGGACAACCTGGATTTTTCTCTTATCTAAGAAGGATTTAATTATGTTAAGTATTCTATCAGTGATACCGTAAAATCTAATTTTCCTGAGGAGACCCTCATGCTATACCCTATCAAAAACCTTAGATATATCTAGAGCTACCGCTCTGCCCTCCCCCGCTTTATCCAATGAATGGTATATGCGTTCAGAGATTACAGTTAGGATGTCTGCTATGGAACGTGCTTATCTAAATCCATATTGTTGGTCAGTCAGAAGTTTAGCATCTGTAAGGTGATGGACTAGAGCATGGTTAATTAAGGTCTCAAATATTTTGGCAAAAAGTGGGAGGATGCTAATGGAGCGATAATTTGGCGGATCAGTTCTTTCGCCAGAATTCTTGAATACTGGTACCACAGAAGCAGTTCTCCAACAGCCAGGAAATCAAGATTCATTGAGGTATTTGTTGTAGAGTTTGGAGAGAACTGGAGCTACTTCAGCTGAGCACTTTTTTAATAGCACAGCTGGGACGAGATCGGGTCCAAATGCTTTTAAAGTGTCAAGGTTTTTATGATAGTATGCACCTGAGCAGATGTGATTTTCAGATCGTCTAGCGTGGCGTCTGTCCGCATAGGAAATTCAGGTAGAGAGTGGTTGGAGGGTCCGATGTGGAGTTTGAGGCAAACCGACTGGCAAGCATGTTAGCCTTGTCGGTTGCTTAGCAAACAACCTCGTAATTAACGTTTGTGGGGGAATTGTTGATTGCCCATTATTTACTACACTGTTGTAGATTTTTCAGAAATCACGAGTTCCTAGTTTTTGTGCTTCGATGCGCTTTTTAGTGGTTTCCGTAAATAATCTCTTAGCTGTCACTATTTCTTTCTTAACGTTACTTCTAGCTTCTATGTACTTCTGTCTGTTTGAATTGGACTTATGTCGGTTAAATCTGCGGTATGCATGCTGCCGTTGAGCAATGGCAGTTGCGCAAGTCGAAGTAAACCATTGGGGAGAGCGGGGCTTGCTATAAAATTTCCGCATGGGAACATGCGCTTCGATTGCAGTTTTGAACCATTCAGTGGTCTCATTTGCGCACTGTTCAGCAGGAAGAGAAAAATATTTCCCCATGGGGTATCTCTGATAAGATTTCTGGTGGCTTCCCAGTCAGCCTTTTTATAATATCTCGTTGTTTTTAGCACTGGCTCTTCAGTTTTGGCTCTGGAGTTTAGGGCGATTTCAACCATTATCACTGCATGATCAGCGTTCCCAAGTGGGCATTCGTTATACAATCATCGGGAACTGTGGTCAAAAACAGATCTAGAAGTGATGCATGTTGTTCTTCCTGGCCAGGAAAACGGGTTGGAAACGTAACCATTTGTGATAGGGAGTGAGATATAGAGAAGCCATGGGTTGTGCTGCCCGCTGCATCTGTGTTAGTAGAGAATCTAAGCCAGTTTTTGTGGTGGACATTAAAGTCACCAAATATATGTACTTGTGCGCTAGTGTCAAGAGAGAGTGCTGCGTCTATGCTGTCAGAGACTTTGTTTATTATGGTGCAGTCATGGGTCGAGGGAGAGCGGTAGAGAAAGTAAAAGTAGCTAATGTTGTGTTGCAAGTTTAGTCTAAAGCACATAAAGGCTTGATAATCCGATTCTAGGTTTGTTTCTCTAGTCAATAGAAGGGTATTACGAATGTAAACTCCAAGTCCGTGCATGTGTCTGTCAGAGTTCTTACGGCAGAGTGGGAGATACCCAGGCATGTTAAAGTGGTTAGAGGGGATAGAGGAGCGTAAGTTAGTCTCACTTAGTGCTAAGATATCCGGGGTATTTGTTAGGAGAAATGTCTCGACATCAGCTAAATTAGTTCTAAGCCCACAGATATTTGTGAATGCAAGCCTCAAGGGAGGAGGCAAGTTGAATTTGTTTGACCCTAAGCCTGGTTTAAGCTTATTTTTAGATTGTACTGTCGTCATATTTTTTAAAGAGTTTCAGTTTAGGTAAGGGGGAGCTGAACAAGAGGTTATGCAGAGCATTAGACATTCATCAAAAAAATACCATCAGCTGACATTTCTTCAATTACGATTGTGGCCTCAGGAAAGCCCACCGGCTATGAGCGCAGAGTCCCTTTCCATGCGCGAAATGGCACTACAAACATCCCGATATTGTACAACTGTTGATGGAGCAGCCGCTCTAATCGCTACCAAAGAGTTAGGGCTCCTGTACTACGAGTCGGAAACAGCAGCCAGGAACTGTCAATCCGATATCATCAACCCATCAGAGGAAGGTCAACCAAATCTAATTGCTCAGGCAGATATGGTACTCAAGTTCTTAGTGTCATTTGGACGCTGGCCGAAGGGATCCATACCTCGAAGATGTAACTGTAGCTCAGTAAAAAAAAAGTCAATCAAATCTAACCCTCTTTTTTCGTGTGTGCTCATATCATTCTATTTAGTTTTATTTTTATTTCTCAGGAACATCTTAACCATTCTTAATTCACTTATTTTAAAACAATTTCCTCACTATTTTTTTCTTTTTTTTTAATATGTCACATCGAGGTAGTAGTGAGGGAATCCCTATATATTAGCTTATTTAGATGACAGAAGAACTTTTAAACCTCAACTCTCTATCCATGCATTGGAATTATACGTATTTACTCTCATTGCAATAGATTATTTTAAAAATGAACTCGACCGCTTGAAATATAAAAACCCGAATCTTTAACCATATGTCGCTTAAAATGCTTCGTAGTCGATAAAAGAGAAAGATGCACGGACTTTCTAGCTGGTAAATATTACAGCCACGAAACTGTCTTGATTTCAGGGCTTGATAAATGATATATGAAGTATTCGGATCTGTATAACAAAATCGATTTGGACTTTAGAAACTAAAATATGTGCTACGGAATCAACATTTAAAATTAGAACGAGTCAAACGTAGTTTGACAGAAATATGTATGCTCTATGCATGCGCAAATTGTTTTTTTGCGTTAATTTGACAATTTTTGGTACGCACGTGTGTTTACCACAGATGATAGCGAATACCGTTTTAATTCTCGCTGATTGCACCCAAGTTATTTATATATATATATATATATATATATATATATATATATATATATATATATATATGCAACCTATAAAGTCATGAAAAAATATACATTCTAAACATTTAATTCAGAAATTTAAATTTATATTTTTATAAAATGAGGCAATTATACTTCATCAAAATCATAAGACCAGGGGTATAAATTTTACGAAATTGTACGAAAAGTGTATGAAAATGTTTAATAACAAAATTTAATAATAAGTTCTACTTCCACTGATTTTGAAGACCTAAAAAATTGGCGAGGGGCATGCTAGAAATAAGCGTTTCCCAATAAGGTTCAGGGGATGTTGCCCCAGCTTAGTCAGATGGCTTCACAAAGTTCATTTTTTGTTGAATATTGTTTGCCATTTCGATAAATATTTCATGTCATCCATCCCCAAACATTTTCATTTGGGTTAAAGTCCGGTAAGCTACAAGATGTCCAAAGAAATTGACCCAATTTTCTTGCAGAAATATTAAGATTCGCCATGCAGCACGGTTTGCAGCATTATCCTGTTGGAATAACCATTAATCACAACACAAACAATGACTCTCCCTCACCAACGATGTGTTTTGTAGTATGCTAACAGGACGAGCCGCTGTCTGACGGCCCTGCCCCACCTGGAGCTTTACCGTCCCTCTGTAATGAAAGGTACCCCAACCATTAGCGAACCCCACCATTATGATGTGTGGAGACAATTTCAGGAGGTATGTTTTGGTTATGCCAATTTTGTTGAAAGCAATCAGGACTATCTAGATTGAGCTAGGTTGAACTTTTATTCATCAGAAAACAAGACTTTCTTCCACTTCTCAACGTTCCAGGTTTGGTATTCACGACCAAACCTTAAGCGGTCCACCTTGTGACGCGGAAGCAAGCGAGGAAATTGTTTACGCTTTTTATTTACCATGTTTTTTGTCGTACGTGACGCTTACTGGACTGCAATCAGCATCACCGACTCCCTTAATTTTACTAGAAGGAAGTTCCATGTCTTTCACAACAACCTGGTCTTTCCTCCTACTTAACGCAGGAAAAATTATTTAGGGGCTACCAGTGAATTTAGCTTTTCCATAATTCTCACTGTATTTTAGAAAATTGCAAATCACACTTTTACTACGAATTACCTTAGCTGAGATCACCCGTTTTAACAAACCTTGCTTATAGAAATCTAGAATTTGAGCACACTCAAGTTCGGTAAGTGTGTTTACTTTAAACATGGTTACAGCTTTATGCAGTGATTGTTAATCTGTAACTGAAAAAAATTATATCCATGGTCTTGTAAATTTTATGAAGTGTAAAATACCAAATTTTATAACAATGTAAATTCTTGAATTAAATATTTGGAATGAAGATTTTTTTCATAACCTTTTAGGTCGGAGTATTGGTAACCATAAGTGGGACGAGTTTAAAATCTATCTTAGAATAAAGGATTCTTTTAAAGATTTTCAAGTGGTCTTACATTTTTTATCAGGATTGTATATATATATATATATATATATATATATATATATATATATATATATATATATATATATATATATATATATAATTATTTTTTACTATAATAATTAAATTATTTTTTATTATTCATTTTTTAAATTACTACTATATATACAGGGTATCGAAATCCGAATAAATTTGAAGACCATATTTAAGCGTATTTTACGTCTGGTAGCTTGCTAGTATATATCTATATTCCCTCAAATTGCGTGGGTTTCATTTTGTATCCTGTCAGTTTATACAGTAATACGCTCGATGGACTTAAAAAAGAAACCACATATTAGAAAAAGGTCGGTCCAATCATGTATGTTCAGTTTTTGTAAAACGTGTATTTTTCTCGTGACTTTCTTAAAGCTATTAATTTTACCACAATTGGTTTTCGAGGCGAGATCTTTTATGACCTGTGTGAAAGCTCTTTGTGAACCAATAATAATAATAATAGTAAATGACACATGAACCAAGAAAATGACGCACGAACAGAAAAATAGAATCCCCGCTGATAGCTGCGCAGAACAAACCACATAAGCGCTAAAATACATAAAAACAAGATAATAAATGTAAAGAGAGGCAAAACCACATAAGTGAATACATCGCACTAGCCAACAAGGAACATGAGGACAGGCTCGATTATATGGGAAAAGCAATGCTTTGTGGGCTCTGCAGACGAATACACTTCCAGCATGCGGACAAACTACTACTACTACTACTACTACTACTACTAATAATAATAATAATAAAAATAATAATAATAATAATGATAATAATAATGATGATAATAATAATGATGATAACAATAATAAAATACTACTAATAATAAAATAATAATAATAATAATAAAATAATAAAAATAATGCAAATAATAATGATAATAATAATAATAATAAAACAATAATAATGATAAAAATAATACAAATAATAATAACAATAATGCTACTACTACTACTACTAATAATAATAACGATACTACTACTGCTACTACTACTACTACTACTACTTCTTATAATAATAATAATAATAATAATAATAATAATAATAATAAAAATAATAATAATAATAATATGCATATTCGATGGCGACGAAATGAACGCTACATAACTTATGGTTTACTTCATATTCTCCAGGATGGAAACACATTAGATAAATTTATAAGTGAAATAAAGATAGCTTTTAAAATATTATGAGAAAATATATTTATTATGAATATATTCCTACGGGATAACTACAGCTAGCTACCAAATTCGACAGTATTTATATCCCGATATTTCTTTCAAAATTGATGAAGATATAAATTAATCCATTTCTGTCAATAGGATGGGAAATGGAATAATAAAAACTAACACAAACACTGAAATATCACGATTATAATAGTCACCATAAAGTTTATCATGCTTCATCTATATACGAAATTATTTATATGCCTGTTTGTACTGATGTGCAGCTAAATCTGACCCCCAAGATCGCCTTGGGCATGGAATATGTGCCTACATTAAAGATGGCTTCCCGTGTGGCAGGGATATCTCTAAGATCCTAATTTACCCTATATGTGCTTCCGGGTTGCACTTGCTAACACCACTGCATTTATATTTGCCCTCTATCGGCCCCACAACAGTGGAGTTACTATCTTTAAGAGCATATCTGAGAAAATAGACCACATCCTGTCTGCACATCCCTCGGCTAACATCCACATCTGTGGTGACTTCAACGTCCATGACGTGGAATGGCTGACCCATTCAAATAAGACAGAAGATGAGGGGAGATTTTGTCATGATTTTGCCATTGCTTATGACCTCACTTAGATTGTTCGCGAACCCACCCGTGTGCCCGATACTACAGGTCAATATGCAAGCCTCCTAGACCTTTTTCTCTCAACTTCGCCTGAGCTATGTTCATGTTCCGTTCATTCTCCTCTAGGATCCTCCAGTTAAGATAAAAACGAAATTTAAGAAGTCCCCAGACGTACCCCTCCACCGTACTGTATACCGATACTCTATGGCTGACTGGGATAGCTTCCGTACATTCATATCTGATTTACCTCTGCACTCCATGTTTAAAAAGGAAGTGTCCTCTATAGTATCAGATCTGACCGAATGGTTAATTGTAGGCATAGACCAATTCATACCATCTAAAAACATTCCAACAAAAACCTAACAGCCAGCCATGGTTCTCCCCAGAATGTGCTGCTGCTATCGCGCACAGAAATCGCTTTTTCCATAGCTACCAATATAATAGATGCACTGAGAATAAAGCTGCTTTCAGGACAGCCAGCAACCACTGTAAAAGATTAATAAAAAATGCAAGAGAGCTATATGCCCAGTCTGTTAAATCCAATGTAGCTGATCAGCGGCTTGGTTCCACCAGTTTTGGCAAATAACAAATAGGATCTTGAACAGAAGTGTGCGTTCTATCCCAACCATTATCAATGGACCAGAGGTCATCTCGTCAGCGTCAGACGAGGCCAAACTATTTGCAAAGAACTTTGCAGCTAATTCTACCCTATGCGACGAAGGCCATCAACTCCCCATATTTCCTCCTATAACCCAGAACACGCTAGGTAACATACAAATATCCGTGCATGAGGTCACCAAGCTAATCAAGAACCTTTATTCCAGTAAAGCAACTGGCCCTGACGGCATCCCAATTATAGTGTAAAAAAAGCTTCAACCAGAACTTGCTCCCATACTTACGAAACTGTTTAAGCGCTGCCTTAAGGAGAAGTGCTTTCCGACTCCCTGGAAGACCTCATCAGTTTGCCCTGTATTTAAGAATTAAGGTGATAAGTCATCTCCCTCTCAGTACAGACCAATCAGTCTCCTGTGTGTTATGAGTAAGTTGCTGGAATCCATATTAAATAGAGAAATAGTCAACCACCTCAGCAGAAATAACCTTCTTAGTGACACACAATATTGTTTCCGCTCTGCATGATCAACCGCAGATGTACTAACGGTTATATATCACAGGATTAGTGAATCTCTTGACAAAGGCTTCCTTTCTAGGGAAATTACTTTTGACATACCAAAGGCCTTCGACAAGGTATGACATAAGGGTCTACTTCACAAGATTTCCAGCTACGGTATTACTGGAAATGTTTTCTCAATCATTAAATCATTTCTCTCCGATAGGCTCATAAGAGTAGTGGTCGATGTACAAAAATCAGAGGCCTGCAGTATTAATGCTGGAGTCCCTCAGAGGTCAATCCTGAACCCAACTCTCTTCCTGATCTACATCAATGACCTCCCTAAACACATACTTAAATCATTCGTTGACATCTATGCTGATGACACGACCATCTACGGAAACACATCAAAGGCTGCAACCTTTCTCCCACAGAAGAGACGTTGCGAGCCTATCCTTGTTTTATCGTTATTTCCATGGCAGGTGCTCGTCTGAACTCCAATCTCTGGTCCCCCCTCACCAATCTTTCACGAAAAACAATAGTCTAGTAGAATCCACTGTGAAAAATTTCCCCCACTCTTTATCTGTACTTAAATCAAAACGTGGATTCCATGAACAAAGCTTCTTTCTTAGAACTGCACGCCTGTGGAACTCTGTTCCATCTGCCTTCTTCCCACCTGATTACAACTTGGATGTGTTCAAGTCTAACGTTAACAAATTCCTAATGAACCGCCCCCTTAAGTAAACACTTCATCAAATCTATACACTAACGTAATGTACTTGCAATAACCCTTATCCCTGAGTGGCTTCCGGGCCTTGATAAGTGGTGACAACTGTGTAAAAAAAATGATATGCGACAAAAACTGAAAATTGTGGCGTAATGAACGCTTTAACGTAGAAATGCAATTAAATTGCTATTTACAGCTTCACAAAAAAAAACAAAACAACGTAAAAGCCAAACTAGGCAAACCCCATGAAAATAGAAAATATAAACATATCAAATTAAATCCAAATAAATACAACAAATATAACTTGATAGGAACGGTGGTCCACTTAGGTTTATACAAACCAACCGACATAAAGACCAAGAAATGGACTAAAAAGAAAGGGATCGCCACCCGAATGTTCACTGGTTATAGGTACACACAGGAGAACAGTTAAGCTCAAAGAATTTTATTGTCGTTAAAATTCCCTTGAAAGAAAATGGATACTAGTATGTTGACATGAAAGTTCTTGCAGCTTTTAACGGTTAAATTAAGAGGACAAGATCTCGGTTTAAACAAACATTTATTGATCGAAATAAGCACCATAAGAATCAACACACTTTTGCCGAGGCAAGTGTATTTATACCAGAAAGCTAAAACATTGTGTTCTGATGGCGTTTATGATATCGCTTGGGTTCTGAGTCATTTCACAGGCAGAAAGTTGTCGAGACGCGTGAGAAAATGGTGGTGTGCAGATGAGAGGTCTGGAGAGTATGGCGGATGAGGGAGAATTTCGTAGTCCAATTCGTTCAACATTTGTAGGGTCGGTTAAGCAACGTGTTGTCGGATATTGTTGTGGAGGAGAATCGGGCCTTTCTGTTGACTAATGTTGGATGTTGTTGTCGAAGTTTCTGATGCATTTCATTTGTTGATAGTACTACTCCGCTGTAATGGTTTCACCTGCCTTCAAAAAACTGTAATGGATGAGATCGGTCGCAAACCACTAAACAGTCAGCATAACCTTTTTTTTTGGGGGGGGGTGCTACATTGGCTTCGGAAATAATGATGTGTAAATATTATTTTATCAATAATTTCGGTGGGGGTCTGTTTATTTGGAGAAGTTGAAGATCTTTATTACAGGTCCGATGATCCAAATAGATGAACCAAGATCCAACTGAATAGAACCTATTGGACGAGAAGGTGTTGTTTTTTTTTCAATGTTTTGCAATATGTCTTGTGAACAGCCCCTTAAATATTATAAACACGTTGACATAATCATTAGAGATCAATATACAAATATATATTGTTATTTATGCGTACATAAACCCAAATATATCTAGCCACGTACTAAATCCTATCAATATTACATGAATTAATAAATGAATTTGAAAAATACATAATGACACAGAAAGGCTTTTCGCCGCAGCAAGATACACTGAAACACTTAACAAGAAAAGGAACAGAGACGCAAGAGGTAATACGACAAAAAATGAGGAAATCTTGAAGGAAAATGCTGGAAGGGAAAGTCCAACCCACATAAACTACGAATACAAATCAGCTATGTAAAATTGCACGTGGGATTAAAAAAAAAACTGCATGGGAAATAAAACTGTAAGCAATATCATCCCTTTCCTAAATTTGATAGTATCAGTCTCAGTGTTAGCACACAAAGTGATTTTAAAGGATCAGGGAAGATGGAAAGACTGAGGAATAAAGCACTTTAAAGACCGCCACTGGAATAGTGAAAAAAAGGACTATAACTTTTAGGAGGTTTATTTCCACTCAAAACTAGTAGAATATCATTGGTTTCTTCCAGTGTAAATCAACGATAAGCATTTATGCAGACGGCACTACCATTTATGACAACACTTTTAATACGAGTGACGACGAAGATCTCTCTGATTCTCTCTCCCCGTATCTTGAGCAGGTGATGCAATAGGGAAAAGGTGCTTGCTAATTTAAATGTATCTAAA
This sequence comes from Euprymna scolopes, assembly GCF_053919585.1. Lineage (NCBI taxonomy): Eukaryota > Metazoa > Mollusca > Cephalopoda > Sepiida > Sepiolidae > Euprymna > Euprymna scolopes. The sequence continues at coordinate 54,846,036 of NC_136482.1, read as the reverse complement.
ACCACACTTCTATCCTTCTATCATCAACGCTCTGAACCACATCTGGCACCAATTGAAATTAACGTTTCTCACCTTGAGAACGCCCATGTCTAACCAAACTACTTGGTCTGACCTTCGCTTCTGATCTGAAATAGAGCACATACATCAAACCCGTAGCCAAGGTCGCTGGAAAAAATTGTGGGAGCATTCTATCTACATGTATTAGAACCAAATACGTCCTATGATCAAATACTATTGCCACATCTGGGCAGAAGCTGATCGATGCACACTATCCTGCCTTGATAATGTTCAAAACAGACTTCGAAATCTAATAGGAAATGCCCTTTTTTCTTCTCTGCAACCTCTTTCCCACAGAGGAGACGTTGCTAGTTTGTCCCAGCTCCAACGCTATTTTCATGGCAAGTGTTCAATCGAACTCTAATTTGTAGTCCTCCCCAACCAATCCTTCACAATAAACATGCCTAGCTAAAACTACTATCAATAAATCCCCCACTCTCTATCGTTGTTTAAGCCTAAACATGGATTCCGTTAACAATGTTTCTTCCCTAAAATTGTCAGCCTGTGGAACTCTCTACCGCTAATCTGCTTTCTAGCTGACTACAACATCGTAATCTTCAAGTCCAACGTAAATAAGTTCTTGGTCAGTCATCCTCGTAAATAATCTAATTATACCAAATCACTTCTATAAACGATTATCACACAACTGCCCTTATGACTACAATACACACATTGATCCTTAACCTCGAGTTACCTCCGGACCTTGATATGTGGTGACCGCTTTGTAAAAACAAAGCGGCTGTTGCACTATCACACGTGCAATAGTTATTGAAAAGGTGATGAGTATGGAACTTTGTGAAGACATATTGTTCCTCAGATTCCAAGGAACACCTCAGTAATTAACAGTTAGCAATCGCTGATAGTGACCTGTACCTCTTACTGAGTACATAATACTCATAAAAGTTATGGCGACAGTGTAAAAGAAGGAAGCGGGCTTGGAAAAGTCTCAGATTGCATAGAAAACGCAATTAAAGAAACACGTAAAGATATATTATAGGCACCGCCAAAAATGGCCGCAAAATCAAGTTGTTTTTTTTTTTAAAACGAAATTACATTTATTAAAATCCATTATTTCTGAGTAACTTTTTTTCCAGTAAGATAAAACCCTGAATTTTATCATATAGAAAGCAGAATAATGTAAAACTTTTTTTACTATTTTTAAATTTTAAATGTTAAATTTTCCCCAAAAGTTAACAATTGGCGTTTTTTGTTTTGCACAAAAAACGTATATAAATAGTTTAAAAAAAGGGGTGTTTGAAATAATTAATTTGTTTATTTCTTGTCTAACTAAAATTTAGGGTAATTTTCTATGAGAATATGCAAAAATATTATAATATAAGTACCTTGATTTCAAATAATTCTACTTATTCATATAGGCAACCAGTTACTTCGAGTCGATTTGATTACTGTTTACATTTGTGCTTGATAAAAAGCAAACTACGGAAGACCAAAAAGCCAAAAAAAACATTTTTCAGTGACGAAAATTTCAATGTATTATTAACGCTGAGGCTGGCCAGTACCAGATGGGTGACCATTTGTATGAGTTTGGTTTTTAATCTGTATGTGTGTGGGGGCCAGGCTCTCCAAAATGGGGAGGGGGCAATTTAAAACAGAATAAAAAAAAATATTTCAGCGCGTTTGGTCCACCGTAGTCGAAAGGCGGCAAACGTTTCCAAACTTGATCAAAAAAATAATGATATTTTTAACACAAAGGGAACAATATTTATCGAATTTTTTTTTGTATCGATTCTTAAAAGCATGCCCTGTTTAATAATAGTCATGCATTATTCGGCTCGCTAAAAAGAAATTGTTAATTTATTTATCAAAGATGGCTTTTTTCGTATAAATATTAAAAACATTTTTTTTTGTTTTGCTTAACTTAAATTAATTATTTTACTTAACATATTCACTGAATTTCACACTTCAAAACTCAAAAGCGGGAAAATTAAACACAATCGAAGTTTTGATATTCAGACATCAAAATAAGGTATGCAAACAAGTTTTTTTATCTATAATCCCGTCCCTTACAACAACATAATATGTTTTGTTCAGTTTCAGATGATTATTTTTAGCATATTTGGAACCCCCTACAAACAAGGGGGGGTTGTAAGCAAAAAAAAATATATATATAAATATTGTTTATGAAAAATAAGTGCGCTGTTATAAAGTTCATTCTTCTCTTTATAATCGCTGAAAATTTTGTATTGATTGGATGATTATCTGATTTTTGGTAGATTTTTTAAAAGACGGTCCGTCAAAAAGTACTTACCTGCCCCCACCCCCAGTTTTGGCGGTGCCTATATATTACAAACATAATCATCGCCAAATGTAAACGCCACACAAGAGAGTAGGACGGACAACAAAAAGCATGATAAATACATGGAAGGAGAATAAAATATTAGATTAGGAAAACACTAACATGACTGAAAGAAATTAAACTTGAAACATAGTGGCTAATGACAAGATGAAAGTGATTAGGACGTGCTACTTAAACGCCAATATACACTTGGTATAGGAAATAAGCAAACGAGGCTGGATAGAAGTATAAAACATTAAATCAGGTGATAAATAAATGCAACAAACTGGACCATAAGCAATATAAAATATATATTATATTATATTAGACGCAGGAACAGGACAAATACAATCTTGTGGGACTTTAAAATACAGACGAACTCATCCAAGGCCAAATTCCGGATACGATCACGAAAAACTTCAAATTTATACTGCGCATGAAGTCAAACGATCAGTTTGACTTCATGAAATGTTAGCCCTTTGTACCAGCCGCCACGACGTCGCCATATCATGTACGTGAGAAAAAAGCTTGAGGAATATGGGATTTCCGATTTTCGGTGTGTAAAGCTTTTGACTTAACTTTAGGGTCAGAAATAACTAAGAATAATATGATTTAAAAAGCGAGTGACTGAAAAAAAACGAACATAAATTAGGCCGCGACCTTGTATCAATTAGTTAAATGTAAGCTGGTGACAGTGAACGCTATATAGGAGAGGTCAGCTAAACTTGGTAGGAAAGAGAGTTAGCTGAAGGAACTTCATCAAGATATTACATACACTATCCTCTGAAATTAGTAAGTCCTAATTTATGAAAATAAAGATGTCTGTTTCATTCCACCATTCAACCGACTATCTTTTAAACACACTGTAACGTGAGAGAAAACAGACTATTATATAATTTCGCACCATAAAACGGTGTCACTGATGACAACTCTCATATAGTGCGGAAAAAATCTAAATAACATTAAGCAGCTGGAAGTAAATGAAAATTAAAAAATCTTCTATTACATAAAAAAGCAAAAATAAATCAATTCAGTTTTTTTACTATTGAAAACCATAAATATATCGTAAATTATTTCAGATTCTGTGTCTGTATTTTTATCAATATCATTTTCGACCGATGGAGAGCGTTCTTAGCATTCTTGCATTCAAAATCTTAATAATATTTTATCAATGTATCTGAGTTGATTCATTTTAATGATTCCTTTTTCATAAATAAACAATTCAAAATGAATAATCTTGGCAAAATATCATGGTTCTGGGCATATAATTTATGCCCAGAACCATGATATTTTGCCAAGATTAGTCATTTTGAATTTTTTATTTAATCTGTTCTAAACATCGGTAAACATTATGTCACAACTTGAAGCGACCCATAAAACTGAAATCAGTAGTTTATTGTCTTTCTCACGAGTATACGAACACTGGTTCACTGGGTATAGTTTGAATTGTTGTTCCATCTTATAATTATGAAATACTGTATTCCAGCATTGACCGCCCAACCCCAAACCGTACGATAGTGTGTTAAGCCTCCACACACACCTTTTATTTTTCATTATGAATACCTCTAGAGGGCTAATATAAATTTCCGAGCCTATTGGAGCATTCAAGAATGCATGCTTTTTACGATAATTTGATGGTTAAGGTTATATTGAGATGCGATTTGGAATACAATTCTGATTGTTGTTACGTTTGTAGCCGGTGAAAACGTAGAATATTCTATACCGTAAATCTGAGCGTATCCTTTACCAAAAATCTAGCCGTGTACTGTTTAACGCCTGAAGCTGTAGTCTTTTTGTAAAGACCCATCGAGCAGAAATTACATGTTTATCATTTGAGAGAGGTACTACCGAATAGGTAATATTTTCTATTAAAGTATCTATTTCGTTTTACATTGATATTTTCGATTGCTAACAATGCTGTGAATTAATTGCTTTGTTAAAGCTTTTTGATGTATTATGCCATATAATAGCAATAGTCGATTTGAGAATATTCAAAAGTGTCTAGCACAAAAAATAATCAGGTCGTCTTGTATTTGGGGGGGGGTAACGTTCTGATAAATCTTTGACTTTAACATCAGTATCATCGCTGTTATCATTATTAATACTCTTGTCTTCGTCAATAGCGACATCATTGTCGTCATTTGTTTTATGAATTTGATGAAGTATTAATTCATCCTATTCATGTGATGGATTTTTGTCTTTGAAATTAAACGTGTCTGTGAATTTTACACATCGGATTCTTTTTATTTTATGTTTCTTTGGGAAATACTAAGTAGACTGAGCTGTTTTATCGTACGCAAGGAATATACAGCGACCAGTTTTGATATTAAGTTTGCTTTTCTTATCTATAAATACGAAGCAAGTTGAACCAAATACATGTATTCTGATTAAATTTGTTTTTTTACCACAGAAAGATTCCTATAGGGGGTTTAGATAATCTTTTGTAAAAGGATCGGTTGCGTATATACGCAGCAGCCATAAATGCATACGTCCGGGTTTTTGGGGTTAATTTGGATTCAATGAGTAGACATCTCCCCATTTCAAAGTGTGTCCGCCAGGATCTTTCAGCAGTTCCGTTTTTGCGGGGTCAGTTAGGTGCCGATTTTCCATGTTTAATACGATGATTAATTAATAAAAGTTCCAAGTCTTCATTAGTACATTCTTCGCCATTTTCAGCGCGAATACACTTTACTACACCGTAGGGAGCCATGGCAGCTAAATATTTTTTTAGTTGCTAGCAAGGTATCAGATTTGTTCTTAAAGAAATAAACCATTATTAAACCGGAATAATCGTTTTTCGAAGCCTTCTTGTCTGGCATTTCGTGACAAAAACAATAAACTACTGATTTCAGTTTTAATGTATATTGGAAAATTTTTTTGCCTATCGGTTCCATGGGACCGTTCAAGTCGCAATGTACCAGTGATAGGATTTTCGAAGCCTTCTTGTGTGGCATTTTTTTTTGTACTTTGCAATTTGTCCTTGCGTACAAACGTCGCAGTTTGTCAAGATTTTTGACGTTTTTATTTTCATTTCGCCAATCACATTCGACAACCTTTTGATATCTTGAATATTGCAGTGCCCAAGAATGTTATGCCATGTTTGTAAACGATGGCTAGCGGTTTTGAATGCGAGAACGCTATTTAAAAATATAGTCTTCCATTTTCTTTAACATCGAATACAGTTCTATTTGGATACACCAGTTTTAATTATTGGGGCTAAAGTTTATATTCGCACCTTGTTTAGTGGAGGCTTTTATAGAAAATATATTTTGGTCAAATTTCAGGATAAGAAGAGCGTTTTCCAGGATACAGAAACAAAGTTTAGCTTTATAGTTCCTTAACAAGCTTTTAGCATCGCCTCCCTTCAAAACGATATCGTTTACTCGACTACCGTCGACAGAGCTCTACAAAATGACTCTGCGAGTTAAAATTAGGAGCAAAATTAAATCTTATTCCTTCGTAATTACATGTGCCGTTGCACGATAATCAACAAGTTGTTCCAGTTCTGTCCAAGTTGCTCCAGTTCTGTCCAAACTTTACAATAAATGCCTTAACGAATCTTGTTTTCCAGTGGTACCAGTCTTCAAGAATTCTGGTGAAAGAACTGACCCACTAAATTATCGCCCCATTAGCCTCCTCCCGCTTTTCGCCAAAATATTTGAGTCCTTAGTTAATCAAGCCCTAGTCCAGCACCTAATGGCTGCTAAACTCCTGACTGACAAACAATATGGATTCAGGCAAGCCCGTTCAACAGCAGATATCTTAACTGTAGTTTCTGAACGTATATACCGTTCATTGGATAAAACAGGGGAGGGTAGAGCGGTGGACCTCGATATATCTAAGGCTTTTGACAGGGTATGGCACGATGGTCCTCTAAGGAAAATTAGATCATAGGGGATCACTGGAAGAATTCATAATGTAATTAAATCCTTCTTAAGTAATAGAAAAATCAAAGTTGTCCTCGACGGTCGTACATCCAAACAATACGACATAAATGCGGGAGTACCTCAGGGGTCTATCCTTGGACCTCTATTATTCCTGATATTCATAAACGACCTCCCTGATAAAATTGTTTCGGAGATGGGTATATTTGCCGATGACACTACTCTCTATAACAGATATGATGAGAAAGCAAATGAACACATATCCAAGGAAATGGCAGAAATACTAGAGGATGACCTCCAATCCGTAGTGGAATGGGGACAAAAATGGTTGGTCACATTCAATGCTGCTAAGACTAAGCTTGTTTCCTTCAATAACTACAGGAAACCTTCTCTACCACCAATAGCAATGGCCAAGAACACATTACCTGAAAGTACTTCTTTTAAACTCCTCGGCCTAACGTTTACAGGGAATATGAACTGGAATAGATACATTGACAGCATTGCCAAGGCTACTGCAAGGAAGGTTGGCTCCCTCTACCGTGCTAGAAAACTACTTACGCCTGACAGTATCCTATACCTCTATAAGACAACCATTCGCCCATGTATGGAGTACTTTTGTCGCATGTGGGTTGGTGCATCTGCTTCTTGTCTATCGCTCCTGGACAGGGTTCAAAAGAGAGTCGCCAACCTGATAGGTCCTGAACTGTCATCTAGGTTTCAGCCTCTGTCCCATCGACGAGATGTTGCATCCCTCTGCCTGTTCTACAAATACTTCAATGGTGAATGCTCTGGCGAACTGCAAACACTTGTACCTCCCCGACGTAACTACCCCCGACAAACCCGACAAGCTACTAAGTCTCATCCCTTTACAGTAGAGATCCCTAGGTGCAAGAAAGCCTTTTACTCCAATAGTTTCTTCTCCAGAACTGCGGGTCTTTGGAACTCCCTTCCGGGATTCTGCTTTCCCAACTGCAATGATATGCAGAAGTTCAAGTGTAATGTTAACAAACATCTTTCTACTCATCTCCCTTCATAATGACCCCGCTAATTAAGTCCCTGATAGTAGCCCCCTGCTTCAAAGTGGCACTGTGCCTTGTTTGGGGTGAAAATTGAATAAAAAAAAATAAAAATAAAAAAACAAGAAAGTTATTACTGTTTATTAAACGTACATAAAAATAAAAAAGTTGTTAGTTTGTCAAACATACAAGAAAATAAAAATGTATGTTCGCTAACGGAACTCTCCGTATTTTAATGGAGTCTCTTGTAAATTTTTGTATCTACATCGGAAATTCTCGTGATAGGGTCGCCCACAACTATAATAAATAATACTTATCCTTTTCTTAGAAGAAAAATTGTTTCTAGAAAAATTTGCTCGCGGTAAAGGTATAATTAAATTTTGGTATTTTTAAGTTGGCATTTTTCAATTTCATAATATTTGTAGATTCGTTTTTTTTTTTTTCTGTGAAATTTTCTCAGTTTCCTCAGGACTCCTAAGTGCTACTTTGAATTGACTAAAAATCATGGGTTTTTCTTTCTGACTTATACCGGTGGTAAACGGATTAAATTCACTCGGCAACGCTTTAAGGACCATGGAGATAAACAGACTGTCACTCATAACTTCGTCAGACATTTTTAATGACTTTGTCGTTTTTTTTCAGCCCTCATAATATGATCTGTAATCGTTTCGACTGCAGTATGTTTTGGAGGGATCAGTTAGATATACAGACCCCCCCCCCAAAAAAAAAAAACAAAATGGGCCCCAACTCTAATTAGTTTCTTAGTTTTTTGTCCGAATGAAATGAAACTTTGGTCATAAGTAGTTTATTATATTCAAAACATCACATCAAAACACAAGAGTCTTTGGCCTTTTTTCTCCGTTCTACAGCATATGTTCTAGATGACCTCCATTTAGCTTTTTTTGTTTGTTTTTTGTTTTTGCTTTTTTTTTTTTGGTCACTCTGTATGAAATGTAGCGTTTGGGTGTTTCTTTCGATAAATAATTCTCACTTTATATATTCAATGTTTTGTAGCCATCATCCAAGTCTTCAAGCATTTCCAGAGATAGACATCTGTCATCTAAGTACTGCATTAATACCGAAAAGACAGCTACATTCTTTTTAATAAACGCGGGCGTTCTTTCTGTTTTCAGATTGTGCCTTAATTACCTTATGTAACTTTTCAATTCGTAAATATCCTAATAATTTTACTTGCTAAATTCGAATAATGTATCGAAGTAAAATCACCGCTTTTCTCATAACCACTTGAATTGAAAGCTATGTTTAATTTCAGAAGAGTTTCCGATTGATAGTTATCTATAATATAAATCTCACCTATCTGTTTAAATGTATGTATGTTAGTATGTATCTCTGCCTAAAAGTCTGGATAGAAGCGACGAATTTTCACGAGATCGATATTGTTTTGATGTTTGACCCGTCGGACGACGAATATTGAAAAATTGCCTAAAAACATTGATTCCTTCACTTTTAACTGGGCATTTTCCTACAAGGAGGAGTTGCTTTTTTCTGCGATATTTTCCAAAGTCATCCCCTCATTTCGATTGATTAACCTTAATTTAAACATTCTCCACTTCAAGTTTGGCGATGGACGTAACGGCAGTCATCGCTTTTATTTCACGTCTTTTACTCCTTCGCAGTACAGGTTCGAGCCTGCCTACCTACAACCACTTTTTATTTGCTCAACACACACCTCCAAACACCGGGCAACGCCGGGCACCGAGCCAAGTTCTATATAAGTTCTGCAGATGAAGAATTTTCAGTGTGCATCTGTTCTATAAAGGTTCTGGGCTTTATAATTGTGCCGTAAAAGAGCGAAAGATCTTTCTCTAGTTAACACGAAAATATGTGCTGGAATGTAAGGTTTTATGGAACAGGTCTGGTTTCTGAATGGCTGATTAATGTATTTGAATTCGTCAGTTTCTATGAGCAGCGTTTTTAAATAGAATCTTCACACTTCGAGGAGCTATACCCCCATTACATATTAAAAATATTGCAACATTAGGAAAAAGAGAGACGGAGAAAAAAGAGAGCGTATGAGAGAGAGAGAGAGAGAGAGAGAGAGAGAGAGAGAGAGAGAGAGAGAGAAAGCAAGAGAGCCCGTCCAAACTGCACCAAAGATTGAATTTCCTCTCTATGCTCTCAAATGTATAAGTAAAGAAGATCTTAGCAAAAAATAAATAAATAAATAAATAAATAAAAATAAACGGTAAAAAAGGAAACAGACATCCCATCAGCATTTTGTACGATTATGGTTACAATTATTTAAATAATCCAGGCACAACATTATAGTCTAGATTAGTCAAGATTATATTACTAAGAAGAATAACAGAAATAAAGTGATATTTTCTTATTTTTACAAACGTGATGTCTTCGTTCAGTTTCAATATAAAATGGACACCCCTGTAAGGGTAGCTGTGCGTGTAATTGTGAGGGAGGCGTCACATTAGCAGAACAACTGAATCAGCACGACTAAAGTTAAGTGGCAAGGATAAGTGCTAGACGACTGGAAACAATACCGAGGTAAGCGGAGAGCACATACAGCATCCGAAATTGCCTAAATGGTAACGTTTAGCTTGATCAGTACTAAACTCAGTGACCATTTTTGAATTCCACTGTAATTGCTCTCCGCTTATCTCGGTATTGTCTTCAGTCGTCGTTTTCACACAAATAAAATAATTTTCAAAATATGAAGTAGAAGAAAACGAAGCAGTCTATCTGTTGATATATATATATATATATATATATATATGTGTGTGTGTGTGTGTGTGTGTGTGTGTGTGTACACAGGCGGCAAAAAAGATCTGCACTTGTAATTTTTTTCAAAAACTGCAAATGTAAGCTAAATTTAATGTAACTGTTTAAACAAACTATACCTCATTCGATTAGCCTTTTATTCTTCTATAATTTTACCTGTTCATGTTTGATTTGAAAAAATTACAAGTGCTTTTTGTCGACATTTTATATATATATATATATATATATATATATATATATATATATAAAACTGTATCAATCGTTTTATTGCAGATTGATAAAATATCAATATTTCACTAAATATACGTAAGAAAATTTAAATTATATCATAAAACGACTCCTTTAAGGGTAATTATTTCCAAAATATTTATTCAAATTCATGCGATATTCACTACATTTAATTCTTTATCGAGGAATTTTCACTGTCAATCGCTTCATTGTAGGTCTCTTAATATGTTGTTTTAGGCCAAAAATACAATCTCTTATCTTGCGAACTTTACTTTTTATTATATTTTCTGTTAATGAATAATAAACAAAAGCATATCCTATGTATAAGTCTCATATAAATGAATTATTTATCGACATATCCAGCATTTTTTACAAATAACTTAAAACAACCTTTTGTCCCTCGAGAAAATCATTTGTTTGATCTTAAAAGTAGTTATAGCTCTAACAACATCAACTATGTTCCTCCACAAGTTATCCTTTGAAGTAAATTTATATTCTCCCTCATAAACTCCTCTTTTTAATATTGACTAGAGATATTCAATGTGGTTAAGGTCTGGAGAACACGGTGGTCAGGTTATGAGAGGTTCCCAACGAATCCCATAGATTCAAGGAAGGCTGCAGAATGGGATAGTATAAAAATCATCTGAAGGCGACGTGACGATGGTAGGTCAACTAGTCATGTCAACAAATGATTATACAAAAAGGCCGTGTACGCATTGCTGGTAGGTTTTACACCCTCTGGCACTCGACATGGTCCAACCAACTAATCTCCAATGATTCCCGCCGAAAATATGATGCATCTACCTCCTTGCTGGCGATGAACTCTGTAAATTTGGTCCATTTATCCGGGCCGTCAAGAGTACCATGGGGCTCATCCATAAATAGAACCTGTTGGAAATCCATTTTAATGTAATTATAAATCCAAGCCATTAGTTTTTCCCTATGTTGTTTGCTCAATGGGGGTCTTGGAAGAGGTTTGTTTTCCCTGCAATCTCATTCAACATATTGTATCTGGCCTGCCTGGATCTTTGACTTATTCCAGCTTTTTCAAAAACAGAAGCACTGGTGCTGTTTGAGTTTCGGTTGACTTCCTTAGGAATTTTTCAAATATCACGATCTGAACGTTTTCTTCTGGCGCCCTTATTCTTTGGATTTGGTGTTGGGGTTGTTCAAGAATGAGGCCAAGATTTTTGGATCCGTTTCCAACTTTGTTGCTAAATCTTCGATGGATAATCATTCTGCGAGTCCAGCAATTATACTTTGCTTTTCGATAACCTTTAATCGCCTGATTGTTTTGGCATTTTAAGATACCTGCAAAAAAGCGATGGACAGAATAATTTCCTTGATAATAAATAAACTTCCATAATTTCGTGAATATAGCAGGAATTTGAATACAATTTGGGGAAATAACTAGCCTTAAAGCAGCCCTTCTATGGTACAAATAAATAAAAGGATTGAAACAGTATATATATATATGTATGTGTGTATGTGTGCGTGTGTGTGTGTGTGTGTGTGATAGTGAGCTGTGAAACAGCCAAACAGTACTGTATTTGGGTGACTATAATTCTCCCTATCTCGGGTTGAGCATATTGTGAAGTGATATACAAACTGTAATTAGGGTATTAAGCGACGCTCTTTGTGTAAACAAATCGAGCGGGGACATTTGGACGATGTCAAAAATATCGTTTATTCATTACCCACATAGCGGCTGCCGTATGACGTTATGGTGAGAAGCGCTGACTGTCATTTGGACGGTCGGGTTTCGATCCTGGCTTGAGACAGTTGCCGGTCTAGCCGCACTGATGAACTGTAAAACAGCGAAACAGTATTGTATGTGGATTACTATTTATATATATATATATAGAGAGAGAGAGAGTGAGAGAGAGAAGAGAAGAAAGAGAGAGATAGTACAGACCTATTTTATTAATCATCATGAAATTAAAAGAATAAAAGCGAAAAGCTAGCTGATCAGTTTCGCACCTCGCTCTACAGGGCTAAAATCGAGATGAATAACGGTTAAGAAAAATATATGAGATTGAAATATGGCGGGTGATAAATGGGGAAAGAAAAAAGATTTGGAGAAAAAATAAGATAGCAACTACATTAAATCCCAAGAAATTTTCTCTTTCTTTTTTTTTTAAAGAGAATGTCTCAAGGACTTTATATAGATAGTTTCTAAAATTTTCAGATGATAGAGAGAATGTGACCTGCTCAAGAAGAAAACAAGCTAACTTTAAATTCTGGGACACGGTTATTTATTAAATGGTCACAAATAGCGAAACCATAGGTTTTATGCAAAACATCTGATGGTGCATAGTTTTATGCACTATTAGATGTTTATGTGAGGAGTATTATTACCACATAGGCAGAAAGGTCCAGCATATAAACTAACAGTAGTGTATTTAGTATGACAGGAGCGTGGTTGAAATGAATGTTTCTGTTTCATGCACAATTAATCAATGTATGTGTATGTGTGTATATGTATATTATATATATGTATGTGTATATATATATATATATATACGTATGTGTCTATATGTGTATATATAGCCAAACATAAAAGCATTGTTGAATTAAAAGTAATAAACAAGAATACAGAATCCTACAAAGATGACACCCACCCTCCCACCTCCAACATATCCTTTAAGTACCCGGCATTAAATATCTACGTATTGATTTCATTACTATTAATCATACCTGATACGTAATTTCTGTGTATAACATCTCAAATCTACGCATTAATATGGGAGGGGAGACTATTTACAAATATCTTCCTAAATTTGAAATGGGGCAGCGGACTTATATTAAGTAGATATTAATACGTCCCTCGTACCTAATATATTTTTCTAACATCTTCATCGCTGACCTTTTTATTTTCAACCTTTCGTTTTTTAAATGGAGAGTAGATAATGCACTGTGGATGGCAGCTCCAGTAACTCTCGCTTCTCCTTATTTGCCCTTCAGTCCTCATTTCCAATGACTGATTTTTCTGAAAAAGGGTGAAGAAAAAGCTGCTTTCTAGGTCGACAGTACTTGCGCGAACAGTAGCCTGAGATGTCGGAAATTTTCTGTTTCTATGTCTATCCTTGTGGCCATGTCACTAGTACGGGTGCTGGAGGTAAACGTTTCATCTGGGCTGACGTTATCCGCCTGATAGTCAGGGATCCGAACCTTGGATTAATCACTTAGGAGGCTGTCCTTAAGCAGGTGCAAAGTACTGAGGCTGCTGTATTACCATTTGGTGAATATAGTAGTTTCTGGTGGGGCCTTTCGAAGCCATACTAGTTGGTAATTGTAACGGCTTTACTTTATCATGTGCTACAAAAAGAATTACTGTCTTTTTCTCTTACTTTCCCTCTCTTACCTAACCAAGTCTGTCGACCTGTTCCACAAATCCAAAAACCTCAACATGAATTATCTCCAGAAAAAAAAAACACATAAAAACCTAGAACCCCATCCTCCAACGGAGACCCCTACTACAATATCTCCTTCTCTAACATCAGGGGTCTACGTTCCAACCTTCCAGAGGTCGAAACCCAATTGCAGGAGACGAAACCGGACATATTGTTCCTAAGCGAACCTGGCATAGCGCCAACCACTTCCCTAGATGAGTTCTTAATTAATAGATATTCTAAGTTAACATCTAAATCTAACCCCCAAAATCGCCATGGGCATAGACTATTAAAGATAGCTTTTCGTGTGGTAGGGATATCTCCAGAGAAGACCTTAATTTACCTTATATGTGCTTCCGGGTTGCACTTGCTTACACCACTGCATTTAAATTTGCCCTCTATCGGCCCCACAAGCGCAGAGTTACTGACCACATCAAGTCTCCTCATCCTTCGGCTAACATTTACATCTGTTATGACTTCAGTGTTCACAATGTGGAATGGCTGACTCAAACAAGACAGATTATGAGGGGAGGTTCTGTCATGACTTCTCTATTGTTTAGTACCTCACTAAGATTGTTCAGAACCAACCCGTGTTCTCGATACTACCGGTCAGCATGCAAGCCTTCTAGACCTTTTTCTGACAACTTCCTTTGAGTTATGTTCATGTTCCGTTCTATCTCCTCTGGGATCTTCCGACCACTCGGTTGTATCAGTAAAGACAAAAATGAAATACAGCAAGTTTTCAGACGTACCTCTCCATCGTACAGTATATAAATACGCTATGGCTGACTGGGATAGTTTTCGTAGATTTATATCTGATCTACTTCTGTATTCCATGTTTAAAAAGGATGTGTCCTCTATAGTATCAGACCTGACTGAATGGTTAATTGTAGGTATAGATCGATTCATACCATAAAAAATTCATACAAAAACTTAACAGCCAGACTAGAATGTGCTGCTGCCATCGTGCATAAAAATCATTTTTCCATAGCTACCAACGTAATAGATGAGACTAAAGCTGCTTTTAGAACTGTCATCAACCATTGTAAAAGAGTAATAAAAAATGCAAGAGAGCTATAAGCTCAGTCCGTTAAATTCCAAGTAGCTGACCAGCGGCTTGGTTTCCACCAGAAGCGTGCGTTCTAACCCAACCATCATCAATGGGCCTGAGGTCATCTCCAAAGCATCAGACTAAGCCAGACTATTTGCCAAGAACTTTGCAGCTAATTCTACCCTATACTACTAAGGCTCTCAACTCCTCGTATTTCCTCCAATAACAGACAACACGCTATGCAATATACAAATATGTGTGCGTGATGTCGCCAAGCTAATCAAGAATCTTGATTCCAGTAAAGCAAATGTCTCTGATGGCATTCCAATTATAGTGTTAAAAACACTTAAACCAGTACTTGCCCCCATACTTACAAACTGTTTAAGCATTGTCTTAAGGAAAATTGCTTCCCAACATCCTGGAAAACCTCATCAGTATGGCATGTATTTAAGAATACAGGTTACAGGTCATCTCCATTTCAGTACAGACTAATAAGTCTCCTGTGAGTCATAAGTAAGTTGCTGGAATCCATCTTAAATAAAGAAGTAGTCAACCACCAATAACCTTCTTAATGACATGCAATATGATTTCCGTTCTGCTAGATCTTCAGCAGATATACTAACGGTTATATCTCATGGGATTAGTGAATCTCTCGACAAAGGTTTCCTTTCTAGTGAAATTGCTCTTGACATATCAAAGGCCTTTGATAAGGTATGGCATAAAGGCCTACCTCACAAGATTTCCAGCTACGGTATAACAGGAAATGTTTTCTCAATTATTAAATCATTTCTCTCTGATAGGCTTATAAGTAGTAGTTGATGGGCAGAAATCAGAAGCTCACAGTATTAATGCTGGTGTCCCTCAAGGGTTCATCCTGGGCTCAACTCTCTTCCTATTCTACATAAATGATCTCCCAAAAACACATACTTAAATGATTCGTAGACATCTATGCTGATTACACGACTATCTATGACAACACATAAAAGGCCGTAAATGATAAAGTTCTCTCTGATTCTCTCTCCTCTGATCTTGAGTCCGTTGTAAAATGGGAGAATAGGTGGCTGGTTACTTTTAATGCATCTAAAACTAAGCTTCTATCTTTACATTATCTACACTCTGATCCCTATCTGGAATCAATTGAAATTGATGGCTCTCGTCTTGGGGAGGCTCCATGTTTTGACAAGCTTCTGAGATTCACCTCTACTCCTTATCTGAAATGGAACACGTACATCAAATCTGTTGCCAAGGTCGCTGAAAAGATGGTGGGGTCCTTCTACCGTTCCAGTAGATATTTCACTGCTGATGTAATTCTCTATCTATATAAAAGCCAAGTACGTTCAAGGATGGAGTACTGCTGCCGCATCTGGGCAGGAGCTGCTAAAACAACCTATTCTGCTTTGATAGAGTACAAAATAGACTTCGTAGCCCAGTGGGGGATGCATTTTATTTTCTCTGCAACTTCTTTCCCACAGATGGGACATTGCGAGCCTGTCTTTGTTTTATCGTTATTGCCATGGGAAGTGCTCGCTCAGCTCAAATCTCTGGTCCCCCCTCACAAATCTTTCACGAAAAACACCCGTCTTGCTGAAACCTCTGTTAGTAATTTTCCCCACTCTTTATCTGTGCCTAAATCAAAACGTAGATTCCATGAAAAAAGCTTTTTTCTTAGAAGTGCACGCCTGTGGAACTCACTTCCGTTTGCCAGTTTCCCACCTGACTACAACTTGGATGTCTTCAAGTCCAACATAAAAAGTTCCTGTTGAACCACCCCCTTAAGTAAGACACTTTATCAGATCTTATATTATCTTATAGTATCCCATTGATGCACGTAATAACCCTTATTCTCGAGTGGCCCCCGGCCCTTAATATGTGGTGACATCCTTTTAAATAAAAATATACTTGAATTTTTCATTTTAGACTTAAATTCAAGCCATTATAGTAATCATCGCACAAGCAGAAAACTCAGGCATTAAAATTAATTAGTAGCTTCATTGATAAGACATGTCGTTTGAAATAAATATTTCTGTTTAGAAAAGGACTGAACTATAGTACTTGACTATAAAATTTTAATTCAAGCCATTATGTATAAACTAATTTGATAAAATCAACAGTAGGTTCTCTGCAGCGCAATGAAGTCCACAGTGTATTTTAGACAAAGTTAATGTAGGGAGGCATGTGAAACTTTCTCCCGGTGTACCGCAATGGATCTACAACTAAAACCGGCCATCACTCGGTTCTATTGAAAAATGGGGAATTTCCCCGATTTCGATGTCAATAGAAACATGGGAATGTGAAACATTCGTTAATCATCATCGAATCCTGGGCAACGTTGGGCCTCCCTGATAATTTTTATATATATATATATATATATATATATATATATATATATATATATATATATATATATATATATATATACACTCAGAGGTAAAAATAATAAAAACAGGATAAAAAGTGGTCAATACGTTAGTAGAGCTGGATATGTTTTATTTTACAACCTCAAGTGTTAACTTCGTCTATTATTATCGTTTCAGCAAACATTTTTTCTGTTTGCTCCCTCAGACGGTACAAAGCAAGAGTGATTAGGAAAATAAAATAAATGTTATTTGGGTCTTAACTCGTGGATTTTGGGAGAGTAGGGGAATATATGAGAAAGTAATATGTAAATAGGCAAAATGTAAAGAGAAAGAGAAAATACATGAAAAAAGGAGAGGTAACATCAAAAAAGGAGAGAGGAGGAAAGAAAGGAAGGAAGCGTACATGTGCGTCTTAGAGACGTTATTTGGGTTGAAAGACAGCTATTGTGGGAAGGTTTTTAAGTGGATTGATTGTATCGGCAATACGGGTGTTGGTCAAGGTGGGGAGTGGGAGTTTACATAGGGTGAGGAGTTATAAGGAGTATTTCTTCTGGCCGTATTTTAAGATACAGCCAGTTAAATGTATTTCTAACATAGGTCCAAATTAATATAAGCTCCCTGGGATTTTTATTATGGAATTTATAATATGGTGATTGGTTAAATCGAGGGCTGGGTAGCTGCATTTCTATTGTTTATTTGTGGCGATAACATGCTTTAGGTAAGAGAATTAAAAGTTAGGGAAATGCAGGGTTAGTAATTGCAAAAAATAGGAGAGTCTGGAGGTTTAGATATTAAGAAAAAGTGATGATATTTTTGTGTGGATATGTGGTGTGAGGGGGTTAGAAAAGGGGGTATGTTAAAAGGTAGAGAAGGACAAAGGAGGGAGTGGTGATGTTTGTGAAAGCTAACTAAACTAGATATTTTAAAGGTTGAAACGGTTTAGAATGGCACTATAAATGGTGTGGAGTTTGCAGGGCTGTGTAGATGATTAGGGGTGTTGTGTTATAATAGAGTATGGATAAACATAATGCGAAATAAGTGTTATAGAGATGCGAAAGATAGGGGCAAAGCAGGGGTGATAATGATGTGTTGATTGATGGTTGTAATTAGTTAATCGTATAATGGGTCGAATATTAATGTAAGGGTGCGTAATTAATTAAGTGGGGGTATTTTAAATGGATTTTTTGAGAGAGGTTGGCGTTGCTGAGGAAGTAATATATAAATATTACTTCCTCAGCTACGCCAACCTCTCTCAAAAAATAGTTGGTGTTACACTAAGAGCGTTTAATTATGTTTCTCAGTTTTTGCAGTTATTGGTAAGGAATTATCTATGGAGAATGGGGGAGTTAAAGATAGACAGGTGCTGAGTTTGATGTTTTTCGGTCAATAAGTGTGGGGTAAAGGGTATACGAAGAGATGGGTATCCAAATAATTAAGACTAATGGGTTATGGTAGCATTATGAAGTTTTGTGGGGTTTAGTAAAAGTTTAGTAATAGTTATAAATAGGCAGTTATGATGATGAGGTGGGGGAGCGATTAGAGTTGGGATGTTGTATGATAGTTGTAGGTTTTGTAGTGGTCGGTTAGATTAGGTGGGGTAATAGTGTTAGAATGTGTAGTTATTAAATTGATAATACGGTATAGGGGTTATATTGAAGGAACTTTAATAGAATATGAAGTTGCTGCGAAGGTTGGGGTTTTAGTGTCCGTAGATAGTTGCTATTTCCTTTCTCATATTTAATAATTTATCCCTTTCTTTCAGGGGAACTTTGAAGATTTACATGGGCTAGATTTTTTAATAATGGTAGGTGTGAGATTATTTTGAATTATATGTAATCAGTGTTCTATAATAGTCAACCATATAGGGGCCTATTCGTGACCAGGTACACACTCAGACGTTCAGCTTTATATTATAGATTATTAATAAAACAGTTACGTTTAAAACCAGGACTCTCATATAAAACTATGAGTTATTTCAATTTATGCTAATAATTTCAAGGGGAAAATTGCAAATTTAGCGGTTTTCTCGCTTGATCTGGAGATTTCGTTTGCAATCTAGCGGGAAAATTTTGATTTAGCGGCTAGCGAGTTTTTTCTAGAAAATCTGGAGATATTTGACATCCACACACCCGCAAATTTAGATTAAAAAATAAAGAAAAGTCTTTGAAAATACTTTAAAACATGAATTAAACCCATTCATGCAGGTAGAAAAGTAGCATTTATTGCCTTTGGTAACAATTATTTATTGACTATTTGTTTTGTTTTCCACCATTTATTTTCGGCTAACCATTTTTAAAACTCGCTATAAATTCGATTTTTCTAAGTACATTTTAGGGGAAGGGTGTTCTAGCCTCTGTTGTTTAAAAACGATTTAAGCACTCCCCTTAATTTGAAAGTATTTATTTACTCTATAGTAACTGACGCGGTAGAGGAGTTATCACTTATACGTACTTTGGCCGGGAGTCACTAATGTGTAAGGGTGTGAGTCGATGTTCATCAATTCATAATCAGGAGCTATTAATTTTTAGGACCAAGGCTGCAAGTGCAGCATTCTCTTGAAGTCGAAAGTAGTAGCGTATCTGCGGAACCGTTTAAGAATTAATTTAACGTGAATCTCGATTTATAAAAATTTGTATTCTGTTTCGTATAGTGAAACTTCCCAATAGCACTCTCCCTGACGAAGCGTTAGCTCTGTATACTACTCCAGTAGTGTCCGCCATGTTACTTTATAGTGTTGACGTCGGACCCGACGTATCGTTCTTTTGTGCTAATAAAAACCTTATTTAAAGGGTATACAGTATTTGTTTTACTTATTTACAATTTTATTAGCACAAAAGGGTAAAAAAAGTAAAATATTTTAAAAATGGATCGTGCCCTGAGGCCTTCTCGCTTGGACGTAAACCCTAATTCATCAAATGCCGAGCGAGAGTTTAAGCACTGGCTTGCTACGTTCAAATAATTTTTAGCGGCACTACCCCAGGAAAATCTCAACAAGTTGTCGGTCCTGATAAATTTTATTTCACCGGATATTTTAGAATATGTCAACGATTGCGGGAATTATTAAGAAGCCTGTCTCCAACTGGAGAAACTCTTTATCAAACCAACAAACGTGATATACGCATGCATCTACTCGCCACGAGGGGCCAGCAACCGGGAGAAAGTCTGGACGAGTATCTTCGGGCATTACGAAACCTTAACAAGGATCGCAATTTTAGGGACGTCAGCGCGGCGATATACGCTAATGAATCGATTCGTGATGTCTTTATTGCCGGAATTCAGTCCCATGCCATTTGCCAGCGTTTGTTGAAAAATAAAACGCTCGACCTGGACACTATGTTTGACCAGGCTCGAGCGCTGGACAATGCAACGAGGAATATGGAATCGTATTCACCAGCACGATACCGGGAACCAACCGCTGCAGCCCTCGGGAAGGAAGAGACATCGGACTTGGATTTTAATCAAATAAACCTAAATGGTGCTAAATCAGAAATTAAATGTTCGAACTGTTGAAATTATGAACACCCAAAATCACGATGTCCAGCGAAATCGAGTGTTTGTCATCGATGTAAACGGATCGGGCATTTTGCAAAATGCTGCAAATCAAATAATACTACTCAATCAACTTCTGTCTCGGTCCATTATCCAACCTTAGCCTCTATAAGTTCGAGTTCGGAAGTTCCATCATCCCTACAAAGATCCACTATAGAAATCCACATTTTGGGTCGCCCATTAAGAGCTCTAATGGACAGTGATAGCTCTGACAGCTTTATTCATACAAAAGTAGCTGAGGATCTGGATTTAAAAATAACAGATTCAGACTTGAGAGTTTCGATGGCATCGTCTCATTCAAAGTGGTAGGTGCTTGTTTTCCTAACGTACTTTTTAACAAACGTATGTATCCAAACCAGAAACTATCAGTTTTAAATAACCTTTGTTGTGATGTGATTCTCGGACTTGATTTTCAAAGTATACATGAAAGTGTTACCTTCAAGTACGGTGTGAGTTCAACTCCTATTGAGATTTGTAGACTCGCTGTGGCTTCTGTGTAACCGCCTGAACTTTTTGCTAATATAAATAAGAACTGCAAAGCGGTTGCCACCAAGTCTAGACGTTATAGCTTAAGTGATAGCAAGTTCATTGACTCCGAAGTTAAGCGCTTTTTAAAGGAGGGGATCATCGAAACATCAAACTCCCCCTGGAGGGCACAAGTGGTCGTGGTTAAATCCGATAATCAGAAAAAGAGAATGGTCATTGTATTATTCTGAGACTGAATAAGTACACAAGCATTGATGTCTACCCCCTGCCCCGGCTGGATGACGTAGTGAATAAGGTTGCTCAGTATAATGTATTCAGCACAATCGACCTGAAAAATGCGTATCACCAGATCCCCATCAATGAGAATGACAAACCCTCCACTGCTTTTGAAGTTAACTCCGGTTTGTATCAGTTCGCCGAATACCCTTTGGGGTTACAAACGGAGTTACTTGTTTTCAGTGAATTGTCGATGAAATTATTAGTTCTGAGGACTTACACGACACCTTTGGATACCTGGACAATATTACTACTCAAGATTGTTACGTATTCTTTCTATCTTTTGCTATGGGAGATAAATTCTGCATGTTTTACTTTTTAACGGAATTTTTTGTGGTTTTACGACGTTGCGAGTCAGACTTGGTGTTAGATATATATTAAAGATTAGTTATCTTTCCCAAAAAGATAGAATGTCCTAAAACGAGGGATCATTTTAATAAATTTATATGATAAAATAATCCTCAAATTTAAATTCTAAAATATTTTTCGAAATATTCGCACGTAATCGCCTAAAAAAGTGAAATTTTATTTTTGGAAGGGGGTAGCTAAGGATCCTTATCTGCTTTTGAATATAGATATAATTTAATTTTTAAATTGACAAACTTAGTGTTTTCCCTTTATATATTCTTAAAGATTTTCATCTTGTTATATTTTCCTATTTAAAGATTTGTGCCATTTTTTACCTAGCTTCCACAGTCTCCCATTGAAAATGGTTAAAGAATCTATCAATAAATTCAAGTATAAATTTACTGCCTATGTTTTACGGATTTTTTAAAAAATTTTATTTTGAAATAATAATTCATCTGATATTACGGAGAATTTATTCAGCAATATTCAATATTTAAGTACGTTATTATTGTAGTGTTTAATTTGTAATTTATTTCAATTTAATTTATATTATTAACACAGTTTGATTTATGATTTGTTTCTTGCAAAACAGGTAACACAGGAAAAACTAGCTGATAAAATGTGAAAGCCTGCTGGGGAGCTAACCGCTTCAATATAATTCCAGAAATATATAGTGAGAAAACACGAAACCTTTTGTATATTGAATATACTATATGCATAATATTTTTATGTAGGTAGGAAGTTAGAATATGGTTTTAACATTTTTTGGATATTATTTTTTGTTTCGACAGCTGTAATGATTTGTTTCAATTAAA
This sequence comes from Euprymna scolopes, assembly GCF_053919585.1. NCBI lineage: Eukaryota > Metazoa > Mollusca > Cephalopoda > Sepiida > Sepiolidae > Euprymna > Euprymna scolopes. The sequence goes on along the minus strand of NC_136482.1, from coordinate 54,823,527 downwards.
AAATATTCTTTAAAGCTGATTTATTATTTCTATTTATAATTTTATTATTTTTCGTTTAAAACCGGAGGTAATATTTAAAATTTATTTTCAATTATTATTTAGCTTTAAAGAAGTTTTTTAGTGTGGCGATCCGTTTTTTTTCTGTTTTTAAACGATGCATTTAGTAAATTTTTAATTAAAATATTAGGGGTCTCTTTCTTTAGAACAAAAGGTAAACACGGGTGCTATGGGGGATAGAGAAAAATAATTTAAAATGATGTCCTCATTTCCTTGCATCCCTAGAAGAGCAAAGTAGGGCAGAAATAAGGTCGGTATTTAATGTGAGTAAAATCCAGCTTTCCAAAAAGGAATACTGTAGATTGGGACAATAATTTAAAGTGCCTCAAACTAGAAAGATTTATCATTTAGTGACCGAGAATAGAACAGCAGAAGTGTATTATCAGAGCAGATACTACACTTTTGAAAATATGGTTTGTTTATAGACACAGACAAGAAGTTAAAAATCCAGAACCAGATTTTTATTATGACAAACAAAACTCTTTGCTTAATTGAAGAAAAAGTTCTCCTCGTGTGCGGTCACCCATTGGCAAACTATGGATTACCTGCACCGAGGCAAGAATAAGATGAAAGACTTGCAAGAGAGCATAAACGTGAAGTAAATTACAATATTTAAGAACTTATCCTACAAGCAGAAAATATGCAAGAAAAACTGACAGATTATCAAAGAGAGGTTTACAATTCATTCATGGCAATGTTGGAAGCACAAGGTGAGATGAACAAAACATGATTTTTCTTGCTGCTCCATTGTAATCAATTTGATTCTTGCAAAGATTAGATTCATGGGAAAGATTCTGCTTGCAACAGTATCAAGTGGCATTGCTGCCATTCTACTTCAAGGTGTCCGCCCTTTTCAGGGCACTTTAAAGTACCCTTGCATACTCATCGAATAGATCAGCCAGCTTGCAAAATCACTGATACCTCAGCGTTGGCAAATGTCATCTGAAACACCTCAACAATCATTGTAGACGAAGCTTCGATGACACAAGAGTGCTTATGAAAGAATTGACCAAACACTGCAAGACATCACAGGAAACAAGTATCCCATGGGTGGCATTCCAACCTTATTTTTCAGTGATTTTCGTCAACTCCTTCCACTGGTAAAAAATGACACTAGGGCAAACATTGTGAATGCAAGCTTGAAGCAGTCTTATATTTGTAGGCACGTTAAAGTGAAGATTTTGACTACTAATATGAGAGCCCATATATGTAAAAACAAAGCCGCAGCCGAATTCTCAAAATTGCTTCACCAAATTGGTAATGGCCAGTTTCCAATCACTTTTCCACCTGACACAATTAAGATTCCGACCGAGGTTGGTAAATGTGTCGGTAATCAGAAGCAAATGAAAGATAAAGTTTATCCGGATCTGCAAAACAACGGAAAATCATCGGAGTCGCTTGCTAAGAAGGCTATTATTTCGTCATTAAACAGCAACGTGAATCGCTTGAACAACTGGATAATGGGTGAATTTTCAGGGGACTCAAAGGAATATAAGTAAGTTGATTCGGCTACTAATGAAGGTGAAGCCGTTCACTATTCTGTGGAGTTTTAAACTCTTGTGAACTATCTGGAATGCCTCCTCACATTTTAAATTTTAAATCTCCAAATTTGATCCTAATCATGATTCTTACATCCTTGGAACCGTCAAAAAACAACTAACGGATCAGATGTGCTCTTTCAAGATTACACACCAATGTGATTGAGGTAACTATTTCTTGTGGACCCTACGAAAGCAAAACAGTTCTACTGTCAAGGATACCCTTAGTTCCATCTGACTCGAAACTTCTATTTAAATTCCGGAGTTTCCTATGAAAGTATGTTTAGCAATGAGCATAAATAAAAGTCAATGTTAGACATTTAAAACCATTGATTTAGACTTGACATCAGAATGTTTCAGCTACGATATCTTCTACGTTTCCATCAGCCGGACAGGAAGTTCAGAAAAACTCTACATTCAGGCTCCAAATCAAAGCAGCAAAAATGTAGTTTACTATAAAGCTCTTCGATAAAAAGTTATAGAAGTAGATATGATAAAAATGATATGACCTTGATTGTGGAAAGTTTTAAGAATTGAATGTGTAAGATAAAATTTAAGCAATGAGTTCAAATTTACTTCCATGAAAAATTTACTATGTGATACCATAAAGTAACCTTCATCTTTGATAAAAATGTGTTTGTAATACAAAACAAATTTTAAGCATTGTATTTCTTTGTTTCAATTTTTATGTGGAACAATATCAGTGTCAACTCACTTCATGAGGTAGTTAAAAAATTGTAAACACTTTAGGCATTAGTTGCTCTTACAACATCCACTAACTGGAAGAGTGCCCTCGAAGCAGGTACCTGAGTGTATATATATATATATATATATATATATATATATATATATATATATATATATATATATATATTAGTTCTATTCTGTGGATACAATTTAGAAAAGTTTTGGCAATTTTTAAACAGCTCAAATCGTGTTTTACTATTTTTAAATGTAATAAAAGATTTATTTTTTAATTTTAACTGTTTTATCTCTTGTTTTTATAATTCTTAGCATTAAATGTTGTATAGAAATCATATAACTCTTAGCGTTAAAATGCTACATAGAGGTTATATATTTTTTCGAGAATAAACAAAAATAGAGCAGCGGAAACATGTAGCTGAGACACAAATCTATATTATTAGCCTTCTTTCTATATTTGCAAAAATCCCAGGTTTTATGAATCAAGTTTTAGCAGCTATCTTCATAGATACCAACAGTATTTGTGACCGACAATGTAAGTTTAGACAAGATCGTTCTACTTCAGAAATTCTACCTGTCATCTATGAACGTATATACAACATAGTATATAGACTAGGGAAGCACTAACACTAGAAATATCTATAGTTTGTGAAAGGGGTTTGCATGAAATTTTTTTACAAAATTAAATCATATGGTATTAGCGGACAAAACTATCAAGGTTGTCCTAGATACTCGTACGTCGACACAACATGACTTAAATATGCGTTCCTCAAGAAGCGACTCTTGTGCCTTTATTTATTCCTGATATTCATAAATGATCTCCATAGTAATTTGACTCTGAGATGAATATATTACTGATGGCACAATGCTCTATAACATGCACGAGTGGAACAACAAGTGAATCAAATTGCTGTACCAATAGAAAAAAGACTTCCGTCTGTGTGGGATAGACATGTAAATGGATTGTAACATTCAATGCAAAAACTTATTAGCTTTATCACTTACAAAAAATATCTTCTTAACCACTGCCTGCCATGATTAATAATACGCTACCTGAAAACTATTCGTTCCAAGTAGGATTAATATGCACAATAAACATGAATGTGAACAAATACACTGTAGACATTGCCAGGGGTTGCTACGAAGAAAGTGGGCTCTCTGTCGTGCTAGAAAAATTACTTACACCTAAGATCAACCTATATTTCTACAAGCCACCATTTGCCTATGCATGTAGTATTGTTGCAACATATAGGCTGATGCATCTGCCTCTAGTCTCTCGTTCTGATACAAAGTCCAAAAAGTATTTCCAACCTAATAGGTCCCGCACTATCAACCTAACTCCACCCTTTCTCCGACCGCCAAAAATGTTTATATCCTTGTGACTGATTTACAAGTCTTTTGATGGAATGTACTTACACCAATTCAATGCATATGTACCTCCTCGCCGTTAATATCCACAATAGCAAACAGCAAAATCTTAAGTCTACACTGTATAGATCCCTAGATGTCAGAAATGCTTCTCTAATAGTTTCTTCCGTCGAACTGCTGGACTTTAAAATTTCCTCTCGGGTTCCGGCTTCCGTGATTGTGCTGGTACTCAAAAGTTCAAATTTAATATGAATAGACATCTTGCTGCTCAACTCTCTTACAAATATTCCTGTGGATTTGGACCAAGATAGCAGCATTCCAGTGGCAGTATACTTTGTTTGAATGAAATAAAAGTTAAAAACGTAGAATCTTCTATTTTTATCATAAATTAAACAATATCTCACATAATGAAAAGCTCTAAATCAGCACTAATTCTCCTGTTACTAAGGCAATCTTCGACCATCACAGGTGGTTGGATTACACCTTATCCTGAGAGCTGGATAAATGTTGTCAGGAGACGTACAATTCCGTCTTTTTGTTGAACAAGAGTAAGGTATTGTCAGAATAACGAAAATAAGCGCTTCGTCTTTGCAAAGCAGATAACAGATCTAACGGGAATGTTATCATAGCGTCCAATGAAGGTTATTCCAGTGCACAACAAAAAGGGGAAAAAACGAAAGAATACTACGATAAACAATTTTTTATTAATAAATGCCAAGGTTAATAGGGCAAGAAACATATAGTCAGTGTTATGTTCAACAATAACAGTGTCTGCCAAATTAGTCCCTCTGGCGGTTCTCAAAGAACTCCATTGACAATATTGTAAGGGATAGTAGGAGTAAGAATATAGGTATAGTAAGGGCTTTCTGTGTGTCAAAGAACTTATACAAAACACGTCAACACTTAATCTTTTTAAAAGAGGGTGTATGTAAATTACCTCCCTTGCACCATTAACTTCAATGTTCTCATTCGAAAAAATTTCATTCCTCTTGGTTCTGTAATCCAAGAAAATAATCCAAATCTTCTGTGGTGTAATGTATTTATATAGAAGATTTCTTGGTTCCTTTTGACGTGAATTCTAACGCCTCGCTGGAGTTAGTATTCCTTTTTTACAAGACTAATTTTATGCCTTAAAATAGTTATTTCTTCCTCGGTGAAGAGGTTGTTGTAATTTCGTTTACAACTGTTCCTCACGTGTCTAAAAAGCCGACACTATAACCTAAATTTTTATTAACCCACTTTACAAACAGTTTCCATTGTCTGTTTAAATTCCTTATTTTAATTTTATTTCTTTAACAGAAACAAAATTACATCATTACATTCCTTTTTCAATGAACAGATATCTAACTATTTTATGTGAACTAAACAATGGTAATTCTACATTCCATTTTCAATAACATTCCTGTATTATTTATTTTAACTCATGATCAGAATTCTCATCTAAATCTAGCTTCGCAAGTTCGAATCCTTGGCTATCCTATCTCATATTTACTCACTTACAAGAACAGGCGGCTGTTCTTTAACACAACTCGTTTTTAAACAGTCTTTTCTGACTAATTCTGTGTCGTTTTTCTTAACGAACCCCGATTGAAGAAAAAGAAACCAAATCACTGGTTTCTCTTGTTTAAACTTGCGATTTTTAACGTCTTTTCTCTTGACGCGGGATAGCGAGCCGAGTCTTTCTCGTGTTCAAAACTTCCCACAAAATGGGCCACACATCTCATTTTATCAATCGAAAGGCACGCATTCAACACATGATATAACAAGCAGTAACATCACAAGATACATCAAGAAGAGGGAGTTAAAGAAGGGAGGGAGAGAGAAGGAAAGACAGAAGGTGGAAAATAACATTTCTACAGATCTTCTTCCTGATAATCTACAAAATATTACACAATACCGGTTCCAAAACCCATAAAGATACCATTAATCTGTTGGATCATAATATTATTAAAACTGTATTCGATCATGATAATGGCAAATTTCATTAATTGAACTGAAATACTTGCAGCAATAGTAGAAGTCGGAAGTTGACTACGATATCAAGCAGTTTCACATATAATAGTAGCCTCTAAAAGCGGAACTACGATAAAAAGACAAAATATCAAAAGAAAATGTAAATGTGTCAGTATACAAATAATTGTGTATAACATTCGAATATTGAATAGATCTGTAATATAAAATGAATTGTGGCGTTCCAAAACAGGTTCCAGAATAGTTGTGAATCATTTTGTTTACTATAGTTGAGAGATGTCTATTATATGGGTCCTAATGGTATTCTGTCCTCATGGGTTTTAGGTAGACCATGGACGGATAGAACCAGTAAGTCTTACCAAATTAGAAATAGTAGCAGGAAGAGCTCAACTCTAAACTCATTTAACCACTTTTTAGCACTTGGATGTAGCGTAGTACATTTACTGGGCCCAACTGACCAAACGTAAAAAATGTCTCCCATGATAATCACTATTTTATTTACAATCTGGATATCTCTGCCGAGGACTTTAGTTAATCTGAATAAGTATTCGCATGAGGAAGTCGATAATTATTTAACTGATGATAACAGCATGGTTAGATGTAACTAAGTAAAATAATGAAACACTTTTTGCAATATAAATCTGGAGATAAGTATACGTCAATATAACGTTAAGAAATGTTAGTAAACTGAATAGTTTTGAAATCTTACTGATCCAAAACAATACAGTGATAAAAAAAACTGAATTTCTTATGTTTTATGCTTAATTCTTATTACAGGGCTGAGTTTCTTTTATTATTTATTCTAAGACACCACGGCATATTCAACGTGAAATTGATATTCGATTCCCAACCACAATGGCATAGATGAAGGGTAATATGAAAGTAGTTTCCCGCATCACGCTCGTCACAACAAGGCAGTACACTATCATTTAATTCCTATATAATTGAAATGTCACCATTATTACATAGGCTAATGGATAGAGCAAAATGTTCAATCCTATATGAAACTGCCCTCTCTTATAACTCTTTTTTATGAATATCACTCTAATCAAGGCATGGAATCATCTGATGTAAATAGCTAAAAAATAAACTTCAAGATCAAATAATTGTCAATAATAAGTGTTTGATGAAAGAGTTTCGGACATAGAAAACAGCCTGTGTCTAAAACCTCGCTCATAGAAAATGGGGACTAAACACCAAAATAAGGAAAGCAAAAATTAGGTTGTCAAAAGAAAACTAGAAGTCCACTTTTACTTAAACTGTCAAAACTGGAAAGTAAGCTGATCAATAAAATATCAAACTTTCCAGAGTTTGACAAAAGTTTTTGTTGTATTTTTATTATGCCTCTTTTTGTTAACAATGGTACACAGTCAATTATAATATAAACAATACTCTCATGAGAATGAAATATGTTTCCATGCAGACGGACTATTGTTACAAATTTTAGGGAGATAAGTCTGCAGTCAGGTCCTCCGGGGCACGGCAGAAAATACGTATTCTGTAAAAAGACGTCACAGTTGAATTTTCTCCTAAATTCTTGGTTTAAATATTATATGATCATTATTTGACGAAATAAATATTATAGTTATCTCCACTCTTATATAAAAGTCATTTTCTGTCCCTGTATGAGTTTCTTGCTCATAGTTTCCGAAACAGTAAGCCTATCTTTTGCAAATTACACACAGACGTAATTTATATGTCTCGCAGTGTTCTTAAATATATTCTGTACATAAATTGATCTTATAAGTATCGAAAATCGAAAACATTCCAATCTTAAATAATAGTTATTCTCTCTTAATAAATAAAAATAATGAATACTTTTTACAGAGTAATAGTTTATGTTACACTGGTTAAGGGAGATAATAAAATATCAGCAAATCAATTCTTCTAAAAACATATTTCTTGTCATCTGGAGATATAGCTTAGTAGTTAAGCATTCGACTACAGATCAAGTGATCTTATTTTTAACCCCAGGTGTACCTAATCATTTTATTTTAACTTTTTTCTTATTAATGAGTTCAATTTACGATAAAAGAAGAGGTACCATGTAAAATCGCTGCAAATCATTTCTTCGTTTGCATATTATAAAACTAAACATTAATCAGAAGTGACTTTCCCAGCGCATTCATCGTTAAGCCCAAATATCAAATATCAAACAAACACAGACAAAATTTTATGAACGACATTATAATTATTTATTTATTTAATTTTGCAAATTAGTCCACTATGAAAATTATTCAGTGTAATATATAATAATTAAAAGAGAATTGATTCTGTAATAATACATGCACAATCTGCATCGATTAAAATATGCTTAAGCATATCATACAACCAGGCAACGCCATGCGTCAAGCTGGTAAGTGATAAATAAATCAACATTTTTTGTTTACATTCATCACGGCTAAAACAATATATACGGATCATATTTTTAAATATGGGATATATGTTTCAGCTTAAATAAACCCGATAATTTTAAAACATCGAATATTTCAGTGACTTTATTGAAAGAAATACTGATGATGTTAATTGTATTTTGTGGATCGCTTTTTGAACACAGGATGTTATTATGGTTTCTTTAACTTGACGTCTAAACACTAAAAAACGTAAATCTATGGATTTCATTTGTGATGGAATCCATAGATTTGTGTGATCTACTAAGATCTTTAAGAGATTAACAATCAGTTTCGTGCTTTATGAATTATCTTTAAGTTAATAACCGGAAAACAAATATAAATCTATAAATGAAAAGAAGTATTTAAATATGTGTAATGTGCTTTCTATGTGTTTTCTATGTGTTTTTATGCTATATACGTTACGGTTCCTTCTAAAGATTATTTAAACAACAGCAAAATGGCAAATGAATAGGAAGGTCGTGAGAAGAGGCAACAGACGGAATGTTAAAGTTATTCATTTTTATGAATTTAGAGAAAAGTTAAAATACCAGAATTAAATTCAGTAATTAACCGATGTTTGTTCCCACGCTATGTTGTTTTTTAGGTTATTGAATATGAAAGCCGTATTTTTAGACAGTTTCCCTCGCCAATTGTCGGACTGTTTGCTATAAAAGCCAGTTACACAAACTCCTCTTTGTAGTCTCCTGTTTGATCAACCATCGTCAACTATCCACTTCCGGTAGGTATTCTAAATTTATACCATTTTGGTTTTTCTAAGTTTTAGGTTTCTTCGTTTTACTTGAAAATATGACGACAATGCAGCAATTGTTTGCTTATATACAGAAAAGTTGTATTAAATATATGATTTGATTTCCTAACAATTTAATGAACTACACTTTTTCTTATATAATAATAATAATAATAATAATAATAATAATAATAATAATAATAATAATAATAATAATAATAATAATAATAATAGTAAACAAAAAGGAAAAGTTTTGTCAGATTGTAGATTTTACCTTTTCAGCAAACCACAGAGTGAAGATCAAGGAAACAGAAGTGGAACAAAACCACGGAACTTACCAGGGGCGCACAAAGTTGTATGGAAGAGGAAGAAAGTAAAGATAACACCAATAATAGTAGGAGCTCTTGTAACAAGACCGAAAAACTTTTAAAAAAAACTAAAATAAAATAAGAGATTGGAATTAGAAAGATGGCTGAGAAGGTACAACGGATAACAGCTGAAATATTAAGGAAACTCTTGAATATGGTAACTAATAAACATGAACTACATGTGCCAGCCACAGAAACTGTCACAAACGTAAAACACAAAAACACCACATGTAAGCATGAAAACTGAAACTGTAGAATTGTAAATTAAACGCCCTCCCTTTCCTTTTTTGTGCTATACAAAATAAGTAAGGAAAGTCCAGGAGGATGGAAAAACTGATGAGAGAAAGCACTAACCAAACCTTCACTTGATCAGTGGGATCTTAGAGAGGTATATTGCCACCCAAATCGAAACAAATCCAATGGTTACTACCAGCAAAAAATCAATGACGAATATTGCCATAACGCTAATTTGCTAAGGCTATTGAATAAGGTGGTGAGTACTAAAATATTTTGGCGACTTGTAGCAACCCAGACTCCAGGGAATACCACAGATCGTTGGCAGAGAAAAATATCTCAAGATAACGTGTGCGAAAACTCCTAGGTAATACTACTACTACTACTACTACTACTAATAATAATAATAATAATAATAATAATAATAATAGTAATAATAATAATAATCTTTAAGGTCAATTTCTCTTGCTTCGTGTACACGCTAATAAGGTTTTTACACATTTTCATTCAATATATGAGCCAAAGGTTAGAAATTAAATGCTGTTCTAGTTATTTCTTGATTAAATTTAAAAGAACAAAACCCAAGAACAACATCTAATGATTATTATTGGTGGATATCGCAATTCTTATATAGATGTTATTTATTTGTTTTTGTTCGCGATATATTTTGAATGAATTCAATTATATACGTTAGTGCATTTTTACCTAAATGCCAGTTGGTAATAATTTTCCTTTTTACTAATTTGGTACCCCAAAATGAGGAGTGGCATATATATATATATATATATATATATATATATATATATATATATATATATATATATATATATATATATATATATACTCAGTAGATTACAACATTTATAAATTAATAAAATTTAGTAATCATTTTCCAAAATATCACCACCAATATTTTTTTTCATTTTCAGAAATTCATTATTTCTCTTAAGGTTTACATTTTATAATCGATTTTGTTTTCAATAAAATGAAAATCAAGGTCAACAAAAATTTTCCTTGTTCAAATATTTGTGAATGCCAGAATAATTAAAAAGTGTAGTTTCATAGTAAACGATGTTGAAATAAAATTATTTGCACATGAATTTATTGCAAACTGCTATTATAGGATATATATTCAGGAATGATTTTATTAAGTAAAAAAGAAACTGGAAAACAATACCATAACTTTAACATAAATAAAAGAAAAATTATTTGCTGCATTTGTTATACGACATCAGAAGTAAGGTGTCATTTGATTTTGGTAAAATATATTAATGGAATCTGCATTACGATGCTGACTAATATTATGATTAGGGTTTCCAAATGATGGTAGTATTCGTTTTATTTGTTTTTATTCCTGTGATTTTGAAACATTTTAATAATGTTACGTATGCTCTGAATTAATAAATAAACTATGTTTACAGTATTATCCAATATGTTATCATACGGAATTTCAATATTTCATGTATATATATATATATATATATATATATATATATATATATATATATATACACATATATTTAATGAAATACTTGAATGCCGTAGGATAAAATATTGTATAATGTTGTAAACATAAAGTCCAAATAAATATAGTATCAATATGTATGAAACGATCCCAAACAGATTAAGAATTTACAATATGCGAGACAGTATAGAGTATATATATATATATATATATATATATATATATATATACATACATATATATATGTGTATATATATATATTTATATATATTTATATATATATACATTTATATATATATACATATATATATACATATATATATATATATATATATATATATATATATATATATATATGGATAAAAATCAGTATGAAAAGAATATAGATGTTTATGCCTTTTCTATATTTATTTCCTAGGGGGAACGAACATTTTTCTTTCAAAAGGACATATTTTCGACCGATCATTCGGCCTTTTTCAGTATGAATGATGGAAACATGAGTGCAGACCGGGTAGGGTTAATAGCAGGATGGGCATGGTTATTTTACATGAGATTAATCTGAATATGACCCTGCCAATATTTTTGACTTGGAATGATCACCAACTTGTGTGATATATATTCAAAATCAATGTTTAATTAGACACCCACACACACTCGCATATGTAAACATATATGTATATACATATATATATATATATATATATATACTAGCAAAAGTACCCGTCGTTGACTGGGTTCAAAAACAGCCTACAAAAACAACGCTGTTATATATGGGTCGTGGAATTGCATTCCTCTGCAAAATATTTAGCTTATTTACACAATCTTTTTATATTCATTTAGATTAATTCTTGATTAGCAGGGTTGACACCTGGCTTTGCCCAGGCATAAAATACTCTTAAATATATTTTACTTTGTTCAGATTTTGTATATATTATTTTAGATTCCTTATTTCAAAAGTAAAACCAAGAATTTTGGGTGCCATCAGCTAGAATCGACGCCAAAACTGAAGCATTCAAAGTTGGTGACGTGTCAGTTGTATCAACGTAAGACGCACATAAACTGATTAAAAATTGAAAATTAAAAATAAACTAAGATAAATATACCAAATGTATAACGATTTTTTCAATTTTGACCCATTTTTAGAAACCATTGTTACCAACTAAAGATTCATTTGTGCTGCTCTGTAACTTTTATTAACTATTTCAGACACCTTAACAGAAAGATCTTTTTTCTTATTTTAGTCGTTGTTTACGTACATTTTTTGATATCACTCTGACACTTGCTTAACCGTGTATATGCATCAGGTAGGTTTTTAAATTCCGGTTGCATTAATTACTAGAATGATGGAGATCTTCTGAGGATACATGTTTTTCATGTCGTGCATAAGACATTGGAAATCGTTATTTTTGGAGGAGACAGAGTTTGAAAATATGGAGACAGACAGACAGACTGACATATAGCGCTATATATATATATATATATATATATATATATATATATATATATATATATATTAGATTGTTTTTTTTTCTACATGATTTCTACTTGCATAATATTTGCGTAAAAAAGGTTTTAGTAAGCAAAACTCTATTTATATATATATATATATATATATATATATATATATATATATATATATATATATATATTTATGTATGCGTATATATTTGTTTGGGAAAATGTTGCCTACCAAATTCTTCTGTCAGGTTATCGGTCTACAGGCATGAAACTTAATATATAGCTTATTCTAATCCATGCGAAATTTATGTTTGGGTTTTAGCCGAGGAAAATCGGTACAAAAAAGTGAAAATTAAAAAAATAGAATTTTCCAGATAAAGCTCGACCTACGGCATTACGAATATGCATGCGTAATGTAATAAGTATTGGTTCTTGTGTTTATGTTTAGCCTTGCTGCAAACATTCCTTCATATCTCAAGCATTAACCGCAAAGGAAAAATTAAATCGTAAGCTAAACGGTTTGGTTTCTTTTATAAATCAATGCTTAACCATAATTTTATTAATGTCAGTTACTCCACCAACGTCTGAACTTATTTACAAGAAAATATCGCACCTTTTATTTTGCAAAGTAATTTTTTTTCACTAAGCCTTAGGGCAAATTTATTATATTATGAAACATATAAACATCATCCGAAAATAAAGAATGTAGTTTTTTTTTACTAAATGCGTTTGCAATATTATGGCCAAAGCTAAATAATAATTATCCAATGGTTTTAATATTTGTACAAAACAAAATTTGTTCGCTATGCTGTTATTTATTTTAATACTGAAAGGATTATCGTTTATTTAGTCTAATTTGGCTTAATGTATCTACTTCAAATGTTCCGCAGAATTAAACCACTACACGAAGTCATACGTTCATTCATCAAATTTTGAATGAAAGAAATATTATACCGAGTTATTAGGTTGGTGCAAAAATACATCATCTTGCACCAATTTTTAAAATTATTTGAACGTATACTTTACGCTACATTTTACCACTGTGAAACATTTTATAATTATGATTTCATATTTCTCGTTTTAGTTACCAGTGTTCTAACCATATGAATACATGGCAGCGTCAATAATTACTGTGTTAGCAGGTAAGTCAATGATCTGGAATATTTAGTACCTTCTGCTAAACGTATTATGGCAACCATAAAAGCATTAAGATTAATCTTCATTAATAATATTATCAGAGTATTACGAGAGTATTACATCAGATATCTACAATTATTATCAGAGTATTATACATAAAACGTTCAGGATTATTTCGAGTATACTCGCTTGTTTTCAACTGTTTTACTTTGGGTTGAGGAGTGGCCATCTTACCAAATGCTAGACAGTAACCCGCTATTTCAGACACCTTAACAGAAAGATCTTTTTTTCTTATTTTAGTCGTCGTTTAAGTACATTTTTGATATCACTCTGACACTTGCTTCACCGTGTATATGCATCAGGTAGGTTTTTAAATTCCGGTTGCATTAATTACTAGAATGATGGACATCTTTTGAAGATACATGTTTTTCATGTCTTGCATAAGACTTTGGAAATCGTTATTTTCTCACTCTCGGTGGCCATTAGAAATTCTGATATATACCAGGATGTTTACATTCTTGCTTTTGTCCGATATCACTCTGTCATGTTAAACAAGTCGGGTTTTCTAAAGGTACTTAGCTGTAATGATTGTATAATAATTTTTAGCAGATATGTTTTCAGAACTACCTGCCACTCAGTATTTAACATGTTACAGGTGGTCTAGTTAAGTTATTTTGTAATGCCCTGCGTGGCAATGTGTGCATATATATCACCTTTCTACATCCTTTCATAATTTATATTACCGGTTATACTGATTAGAATAATATCAGTTCAACGCAATGATCAAAGACTTTCAAATATTATAATCTTTAGGATTATCATACTGATGATATTTAGGGATATAATTAAAAACGTTAAAAATGTTTTTACGATAGACTTGTCAAAAGAGTGAGTTACACCAAACTAGTTTACGAGGGAAGTATATTCAAGCATAAGACTGTTAGGTGACTTCTTACATCAAATTCATAGTATTAACCCGTTATGGAAAGTAGATGAACACAGCCGTTTTTCTGCAATCAATGAAGTGTTATCTTTCCCTTTGTTTCATTTCTTACACTCTTGTATTTTTAAAATTATACTTGTAACGGACGACTGAATGATACAATTATACATATACAATTCAAATATGTTAATAACTCACTAATCATGTAACTTCTATTTACCTTTTGTTATTAATCTATGTTAATAATATTGATATACTTGTCACTTTTAATTTTTTGCAGTCATTGCTTTGAGCAATTATGCATCAGCCAGCATTCCAGGTAAGTATTGTTATTTTAAGTCTAATTAATGCAATAAGTAAAATATTTTCTAAACTTGAAAATTACCATGCTATGTGAGAATATAAGAGCTTTAGATCGGTGCACTTGTGTGCCCATCGCAACTAAATGTATTATGTCTGTTATTATAAAATCACATTTCAGTCTTAATTCATGAATTCCTGTAATAAAATAAGACACTAAGCATATATTATCTCTCTTTAATGTAATGAAATACCAGTTTTATACATATATATATATATATATATATATATTATTATTATTATTATTATTATTATTATTATTATTATTAATAATAATAATAATAATAATAATAATAATAATAATAATAATAATAATAATAATAATAATAATAATAATAATATGTCTTTTTTATATTAAGGTTTCTATGGAGGATGGGGAATTGGGGCCCCAGGGATTTACAGCCACACAACTCACCACGCCCCATACGGATTTGGAGGGATCTACGGTGGATGGGGTTACCCTGCTGGAGCTGTAAGCACAATTTCTCATGGTCTTCACCATCCAGTTGGATGGGGTTTTGGTGGATACGGCTTTCATTATCCAGTAGCAGCATCTTATAGCCACACAACTCATCACGCTCCATACGGATTTGGTGGATTGTACGGCGGTTGGGGATATCCTGCAGCAGCTGTAAGCACTATTTCACATGGACTTCACCATCCAGTTGGATGGGGTTTTGGTGGATACGGCTTTCATTATCCAGTAGCAGCATCTTATAGCCACACAACTCATCATGCTCCATACGGATTTGGAGGATTGTACGGCGGTTGGGGATATCCTTCAGCAGCTGTAAGCACTATTTCTCATGGACTTCATCATCCAATCGGATGGGGTTTTGGTGGATTCGGTCTCCATCATCCAGTCGCAGCATCTTATAGCCACACAACTCATCATGCTCCATACGGATTTGGAGGATTGTACGGCGGTTGGGGATATCCTTCAGCAGCTGTAAGCACTATTTCTCATGGACTTCATCATCCAATCGGATGGGGTTTTGGTGGATTCGGTCTCCATCATCCAGTCGCAGCATCTTATAGCCACACAACTCATCATGCTCCATACGGATTTGGAGGATTGTACGGTGGATGGGGATATCCTGCAGCCGGTGTAAGCACAATTTCTCATGGTCTTCATCATCCAATCGGATGGGGTTTTGGTGGATTCGGTCTCCATCATCCAGTCGCAGCATCTTATAGCCACACAACTCATGCTCCATACGGATTTGGAGGATTGTACGGTGGATAGGGATATCCTGCAGCCGCTGTAAGCACAATTTCTCATGGTCTTCATCATCCAATCGGATGGGGTTTTGGTGGATTCGGTCTCCATCATCCAGTCGCAGCATCTTATAGCCACACAACTCATGCTCCATACGGATTTGGAGGATTGTACGGTGGATGGGGATATCCTGCAGCCGCTGTAAGCACAATTTCTCATGGTCTTCATCATCCAATCGGATGGGGTTTTGGTGGATTCGGTCTCCATCATCCAGTCGCAGCATCTTATAGCCACACAACTCATGCTCCATACAGATTTGGAGGATTGTACGGTGGATGGGGATTTCCTGCAGCAGCTGTAAGCACAATTTCTCATGGTCTCCATCATCCAATCGGATGGGGTTTTGGTGGATTCGGTCTCCATCATCCAGTCGCAGCATCTTATAGCCACACAACTCATGCTCCATACGGATTTGGAGGATTGTACGGTGGATGGGGATATCCTGCAGCCGGTGTAAGCACAATTTCTCATGGTCTTCATCATCCAATCGGATGGGGTTTTGGTGGATTCGGTCTCCATCATCCAGTCGCAGCATCTTATAGCCACACAACTCATGCTCCATACGGATTTGGAGGATTGTACGGTGGATGGGGATATCCTGCAGCAGCTACTTTTTCACATGGTCTTCACCATCCAATCGGATGGGGTTTTGGTGGATACGGCCTCCATTATCCAGTCGCAGCATCTTATAGCCACACAACTCATCATGCTCCATACGGATTTGGAGGATTGCATGGTGGATGGGGATATCCTGCAGCAGCTGTAAGCACAATTTCTCACGGTCTTCACCATCCACTTGGATGGGGTTTTGGTGGATACGGTGTTCACTATCCAGTTGCAGCAGGTGTCGCTGGATTCGGTGTCGGACTTAACGCATTTGGTTTATTTTAGAATGTGACTATTGATGCATATTTTTACAAACAGGTAAGTTACACCATTATATATTTTTACATATCGAAATAAAAAACGCACATAGACATAGAATCATGTACACATATATGTATGTGTGTATAGATAAAGATGTTTAACAATGTTGATTTTTAAGGTTGAAAAATTTATAATAATACTTTACAGATTTTGATATTTTATTCTGGGAGATGATACAATTGTATGACTCGTAAATGTGTTTACTTTTGAAGTATTTTGTATATATATATATATATATATATATATATTATATCATATATTATATATGTGCACACATAGATACTACCTAGTTCCACTCATGTATTTAGAACTGCTCAATAAATACTGAAAATTGACAAGTAAAGTTTTAAGTAGATATAGTAAACTATAATATTATATAGATTTATATATATGTCAGTGTGTGTGTATTTACTTTTTTATACTAATGTAATAAATGAGTTATTTAAACTAACTGCATGTAACTTTATCATGCGATTGCATATCATGTAATTAGATTATCCTACAAAATTTGTTTTTTAGGTTACTACTATATCTACTACTATTAATATTAGGACTTATATTATACTAGTGTTGATAGTATGTGAATGTGTAATACTTATGTAGCGCCACACCTATAACTGATAATAATCAGTTTTAACTGTCTCTTGGTGGTTGATTTCACAGTACGACTGATACTTACCATAAAATTCTGAATTACTGAAAATATCTAGCGGAAGCAAGTTGTGCGGATTATAAAAGATTACGTTTGAAATTCCGTATGGATTTCAGAATTCAATATAATGATTATCGAATTCGACAAGACACCTGTAGGTTAAATCGGTCGTAACGTTGCAAAATTACATTCCAGATGTGAACAGCTGTTTGTCTAATGCAAACTAATGTAAGCTACTCTAATTATTTATTTTAGTTTAAATTGGCCTGAATTTTTTTATATTACAACTATTGCAACGATTAAGTTTGTGAGTGTGCTCATGCTTAAATGCTATTGAGTAATCAAAACTACTCATTAAACTAGTTGTTAAATCTTTAATCATTCGAAACTGTAAGCAGTAAACTTAAGCGATATATATTTTAAGTGATGCTTTTTACATTATTTATTCTGATATTTTGTATCGTATTATTAGCGTATTTTTATAACATAATTTTCTACTAATATCAATTCAATTGTTTTATTTATATTTTAGAGCTGTGTGTATTAAACCTTGACCAACTTTCGGAAAGGCCATCACCCTTGTCGAATGGACAAAATCCAATGCTAATATAAATGGACAAATTTATTCTATTTTGTTTTAAATTTTGTAAAATAAAATGTGACCTTGCATGCTTGACTTTCTTGTGTTCATTCATATAATATTAATTCTACTTTTTTGTTTAATGAGCTAATATATATTTACGTTCAGTAATCTAAGTTGAAATCTTCAATTTAGGGAAATATAACGTAGGGATGTTCTTTTATAAATGGTAGCAAAATATTTTTCTTTGTTCACTAAAATTTCACACCTTTCCACAAGATAATAAGTATATCTACGTTTGTTTATAAAACTGATATATAGATATTAAATAATGTATGTTATATAAATAATATTATCTACATAATAAAGTAAAGTCATTCTCAATATTAAAACATAATAAGATAATAACAATATCTTTCATATGCTATTTCATTCTGTGATTCAATTAGGCTAAGTCCTCCTGAGCGTTTATAATATTTATCTACTCTCGTCATGACCAGTTACACGGGATCATTTATTAATAAAACTGAATTTTGGTTAACTCAACTAAATTATTTAATTTCGTCCTCCTTAATTTTCTCTGCATAATGCAATAACTTTTAATTTTAAACGAGGTCCCTATATAACGCGATTAAGGAAATATAATCTATCCATCCTGAATTTCTGTTGTTTATACATTTTGTAAACAGTACAAATCACGCTCCAACGAAGAAATAACTGCATACATTAACACACGTCGATATCTGCATTTTTCAATATTACAACTAAACAAATATTATTGTTTTTACTGCGATGTCTCGTCCCGTTATATAATTTTTATTTACGAAAAATTATTCGACGGTTTACAAAATATAAAGTATTTCATAAATATTTTTCATATTATTTGTTTAAAATCCAGCTCTCCAAACAATATAAAACTTGCCTTAGTTTCTAATTAATTCTGTATTAGATAGGTTGTTTGAATAATATTTTCAATATAATACATTTAAAATGTATTTTGAAACGCAACAGCACCGAATAACTAAAGCATTTCTCATATTTAAAGTTACTTAAGGTAACTTCTTTAATTTGACCTCATACATGGCTCTGTTCGCATTGTGGTACTACATGGGTTGAAAAGACTCTCACCCCAAACATAACTCTCGGACACATTTGATGAAAGTACTGAATTATCACATCCGCCGAATAACTACAATTAATGTCCTTTGAACCTAGCTATCATGCTAGGTGTGTGTGTTCCAGCGTAAAGATCAAACAGCGTTCAAAATTCAAAGCTGGGTCCACATTACACAATTTAATTTTGAACTTCACACATACACGATCAGTTATATAACTGCCGTTTTCCAGAGGTTTCGGTAATTAATAATGCTACTAATTAATAATAATACGATACTGCATTTGCTGCCGAGGTAAGCATAGAACACATACGACACCTGCTGTTCTCATATGATTTGTGTGACTATTGCCCACAGTCCACTTGGAAACGCAGGCCACCTAGTGGTATCAGTTGACATTACACTTAAATACCAACTCCAAAGTAGGGAGATATTGCTCAAAACAAGAAAGTACTATAAAAGGATTGACTGGGAGACTATTAAAGAACACGTCGCAGCTGCCTCATGGATCGATATGCTCTCTTCTTGCTGAACAGTATGCCAATGAGACAAATAAATGGTGCAAACCTGGCATTGAAACATATGCTCTCACACGAAAGTATTATATCTAGCCCCATTCACCCTAATGGTTCAGTAAAGGTTAAGCAGCTGGTATTGCACAAAGAATGCATGCATCCAAGCGGTTTGTACGTCATAAGTCAAATACAAGTAGGCAAAATATCGTAGATGCTAAAAATCATTTTCAGAGAGAAATATCCACAGCCAAAAGAAAGCATGCTGAAATAATTAGGGAACGCATATAATCGCAAAAGATAGGAACTCGTGATTTCTGGAAAAATCAATAATAATGTAGTGAATAAAGGGTAATCAATGATTCCTCCACTATTTTATAAGCAGAAACTAACACATACGGCATCTCAGAAGGCGGAATTGCTTGCCCGGCGGTTCGCCTCCAATTTTCCAACAACACGACTCTCTCCCAAATTTCTCTATGCGGACTAAAGCCACACTAGATGATGGAAAAGTCACCATTTCTCATGTCTGCAATATTATTAAAAAATAGACACCTCCAAGGCGTGTGGGCCTGATCTCATTCCTGGTATACTAATTAAGAAATGCTCAGCTGAGCTATCCTCCGTACTTTCCAAGCTCTACAATAAATGTTTTGCTAAATCTTGCTTCCTAATAGATAACAGATGGTATCAGTGGGCAGGAATTCTGGTGAAATTGACTGACCCTCTCGATTATCATCCTATTAGTTTCTTCCCCCTCTTCGCTTAATTAATCAAGCACTACTCCATCCTTTTGCAAAAGCAAATCCTCTCGTTGACTGTATGTATTTAGGCAAGGTCGTTCTACTGAGGATATTTTAACAGTCATTTTCGAACGCATATAAGTACTGAATAATGTGGGCGAAGCCAGGGATATAACCCTTGATATATTCAAGGCTTTTGAGAAAGTCTGACACGAAGGCCTTCTTATGAAAATTAAATACTACGGTATAACGTGACGTATACTAAATATAATTAGTTCTTTCTTAGACTATAGGACCATCCAGGCTGTCATTGATAGACATAGATCCAATCAGCATAACATTAATGTGGGAGTACCCCAGGGGTCACTCTTTGGACCTCTATTATTCTATATATTTATAAACGATATCCTCGATAATATTGTGCCCGAGATTGGTATATTTGCTGATGATACAACGCTCTATAATATGCATTAAGTAAGAACGAATGTACATAAATCTTTGACAATGGCAGATTCGTCAGAAAATGACCTCCAGACTATAGTGGAATGGGGCCGCAAATGGATGTTAACATTTAATGCTAGAAAAACTAAGCTGTGCTCCTTTAAAAATTACAAGACGCCTCTCCAACCGCCTATATCCATGACAAATAGCACACTAGTGAAAATTCTACCTTCAAACTCCTCAGTCGAGCAGTTGTGGGCAATATGAACTGGGAAAATATATAGAGGACATTGCAAACGCTGCTGCAAAGGAGGTGGGTTCCATCTATCGAGCTAGAAGACTACTCACACCCGAGAGTATCTCTCACACCTAAGAGTAGCCTGATCCTCTACAAGGTCACTATTCGCCCATGCATTGAGTATTTTGCCACATCTGGGCTGGTGCATCTACCACACGCCTCTCCTTCTGGGATATGGACAAAAAATAGTTTTCAATCTAATAGGTCCTGTTTTGTCATCTAAACACAAACCCCTGTCCTATCGCCGCCGCAATGTTTCATCTTTGTGCCTGTTTTACAAATATTTTAATGAAATGTGCTCTGATAAACTCGTTACAATTGTGCGCCCTCGACGTACATATCCCTGACGTATCTGCTTTGCAATGAAATCTCACCCTTTCACTGTTGAGGTCCTTACATATAAAAAAGCTTTCTATTCTAATAATTTTTTCTCTCGAACAGCTAGGATTTGTGATTCACTTCCTGCAACCTACTATCCTGACTGTACTGGTATGCAGAAGTTTAAATGTAACGTAAATCAACATCTTTTTAATCTTTCCTAAGCATGTAGTATGTCCCAATAGTAGAACCAAAGATAAAAATGCACAGAGGACTATATGTGTACGAGTGGATTTTTCGAAATATTTGTCTCAGATATTTTATTTGTAATTGATTCAAAATAGTCAAAGTGCATTTGTTCGTCCTTAATTGACAAAATGGAATTAGAAAATAACTAACGCAAAATAATAAGACTATGTAGGAACGGATTAGTTTACAAAGCTATGTCCCCATTTGAAGCAGAAACTTCTAAATAATACAGTTGCTATTTAAAAAAAAAACATTCTTAACACGTAAAAATGGAACAAGCACGCAGTTTTACTTAGATTAAAATGATTTTATCTGTTATGCTATTCACAATAAAAGATATATGTGGTAGATTGATTCTTTTTAGTGTAAAAAGAAAAAAGTTCAGATAACAATATTAGTAATAATATTAGAAAAAAGTTCAGATAATAATATTAGTAATACCACTACTAATAATAATGGAAAACACCCCCAAAAGAGAGGATTCAACTTTTTTAGCTGAGTACGTGGGAACACCTTGAAAATTTAGCGAAAAGAAAAAAAAGCAACCATTTAAGAAATTAGAATGGCAAATAAGTTTCTGTATATACATTTATTATAAAATGATTATAATTTCTGGGCTTTTCTTATTTTTTAATGATGTTTTTTACCAGTAATTCTATGCTCAGCTGGTAACGTCATAATACGATGCGAAATCACTCCAAAAGAATAATATCTAGCACACAAAAATATAAACTCTCAGAATCTTTCTCCCAGCGAAAAATAACGAATTTTGGTTAACTGCTCTAAAATGTTAGAATATCTCGAAAAGTGAAGCGCATTTTATATTAAATTTATATGTAAAACTGGTCTCCAATTCTAAATGATTAAATACGCGATCTATTGCGTTATTTTTTTTATCTCGCTAAATTTTCGAATTTTATTTTTTATCTCGCTAAAAGAAGAGAATTTCATCTTTATGTGAAGGAATCATAGTTGCAGAGTTGTATTCTCAATTTATAGAAAATCAATTTTAAAACTTTAGATTCAGTTCGAAAAGACAGCTGATGTTTTCCCACGACTTGTTATTTTGACTATTAAGTTCAAACAGGAAAGACGCATATTCAGACTCGTAAATGGATGTATTGAGCGATTTAAAAGCCAATTACAAAACAATTCGCTTTGTTGTATGCTGTAATTAGCCATCATTTGAATATTCACGATAGGTATTCTCAATATTAATATTTTCGATACACTTTTTGTTAAGTTTTATATGACTTTATATCTTAAGCGATCAAAACACAAAGTGCAAGGGAAGAGTTTGAATGAGTTTATATGCCAAACTGATGAGCGAATATGGTAAAATATATTTTGAATTAAATACTAAACTGTAGTAATCCATAACTGTGTATGGAATGGATACTGTAATACTTAGTTCGATGCACAATATTATAATAAAGCTTCGTACACAATCTCAGCCACATTAGCCTACTAGAACAAAAGAAGTAAATGTAATATTGTGGTGAGTAACCCAGATTAATTCCTATTAAACTCTTAACTTCTATCAGAACGGATACCATATTATTAAGTTCACTGCACCTTATAATAATAAAGTTCCCTACAAAATAAAAACCAGATCGGCCGAATAGATTCAGAGAGAAGTCAGATGGACAAACAAATAATATAAACAATACAAAATTAATAAAACTCGGTTATATAATTCATGTAAAATTATTTATTTCGAATCAAAGAATTCAACACCAATCAGTGTACACATTTCTCTGAGTGCTGAGACGATATAAAATATGATTTTAATAAAATCTATTCAGATAGAAACTTTAAATGTTTGATCACTACCAAAGTAATTATATATATATATATATATATGTTAAATTCGAAGTACAACAGAATTGTAATAGTTTAAAAGCGAAGTGGGGCATTTTTTTAAAACCTTATAAAAAAAGATCGACTATAATGTAAACTTGTTTTTACATTATAGTCGATCTTTTTTATAAGGTTTAAAAAAATGCCCCACTTCGCTTTTAATATATATATATATATATATATATATATATATATATATATATATATATATATATATATTTCGTGGTTGAATTTTAAATTCTGAAAATCAACATATGGAGACATATATTCGATTTAAGAATGTATTGCTTGACTAAGGAATATATAGAAGGGGTTATTTTAATTCCCTTTTGCCGGCACTGTATATATATATATATATATATATATATATATATATATATATATATATATATATATATATATATATATATAAGAAACTAATAAAAATTCAGATGAATAATCCTGATAGATATTACTTGAAGTAATACTTTCAAGGAGAACCGAACCAAACAGGATAAGCTTAATATTTAAGAATAGAGCAATATATAACTTTCGTGGTTCAATTTTAAATTCTGAAAATCAACATATAGAGACATATATTCGATTTAAGAATTTATTGCTTGACAAAGGAATATATAGAAGGGGTTATTTCAATTTCCTTAATCTATGGATTTTCAACAATGGCTCATATCATCAGAGGAAATGAAATGCAGTTAGCAAAATGTTCAACTGCGAATGGACGATATTTTGCTTTTCAACACAATTATTGAAAATAGTTTTTTGAGTGGTTATGGATAATTATATGGAGAATATTATACGAAAAGAGAAGTTGATAAAACCTGGGTCGTCCATTATCGGAAGGAGTCCAATTTCAGTCGAGGTTATGAATCCGGGTGGGCAGAAAATAGGCCCATGGGAGAAAGTGATATCCCCATATAGCGAAAGCGCACTGCTCCTTATTGATATTTCGAACAGTATACCAGGAAGACTTATTCGTTGTTGCGTTGGTTGTGTGTTATTTGCTGTGGTCCAAATGCTTTCTCTGTGTTGACAAAGTATATTCGAAATTGGGTGGATATACCATTACATTGTAATTATCCACATGATTAATAGAATTTGAGCATTGAATTAAGTGTGCAATGGACCTCGGAATCAATAGTGTAATTATCAAAATACCAAAGATGGCAAAATAATCCTGGTGATGATATTCGGAAGAGTATGCTGAAACGGCTTGCTTGAGGTATGAGTCTATTAGAAAGATAGTTCGTTATCTTGTTTATATTGAATGAAGGCAGCTTTTTAGATGAGGGAACGAGGAAGTGGGGTGAAGTAGAGAGGGTAAAGAGAGAGGGGGATGGTTAAAGTTGGGCGACCATACAGGTTCTTAATGAAGTATTTCCGGCGGGGAAGGAGGAATTGAGTGTTAGTATTCTTTAAAAGGGATGAAGTCTTGATTTTAAGTTCAAGTGGGAAGTGGACATTCTTGTGATTTTCAATGTGGGGTGTGCGTGATAGGGGGTGAGTGTGCTGTTTTTTCTGTGAGGATGGGTGAGCTGATGAGGTGAAGATAGAGATGCCTCATAGTGTGAAAATAGGGAATGTTTGGACGGTTACTTAAATAAGTGAGTTTAAGGTTGGCTTATTTTAATTTTTAGTGTATATTTTAAAGGTGACTTGGTTTGTTGAGATAAGTTAGTTAAATAGTTTGTTGTCGTAGTTTGATTTAGTTTAAATGTTTGTTTAAATTTTATTTAAAATAAATATATATATCTGTTTGGAGGCGATCTATGGATGAGTTTGTTTAATTGTTAGTTGAGTTGGAATTGATGTTTGAGTGAGTGCTTTATATACTGTGGTTAGTTTTATATTTTTTTTTAAATATTTTTTATAAAGGGGAGAGTTGATTTAAATATGGGTCTGGGTATGTGGTCGCCCATACGTGGATAATTTTGACTGGGATAATTACAATGGAATGGTATATCCACCCAATTTCGAATATACTTTGTCAACACAGAGAAAGCATTTGGACCACAGCAAATAACACACAACCAACGCAACAACGAATAAGTCTGTCTGGTATACTGTTCGAAATATCAATAAGGAGCAGTGCGCTTTCGCTATATGGGAATATCACTTTCTCCCATGGGCCTATTTTCTGCCCACTCGGATTTATAAACCCGAATGATCTTAGACTCCTTCCGATAATGGGTTACTCAGGTTGTATCAACTTCTCTTTTCGTATAATATTCTCCATATAATTATCTGAAAAGCAAAATAGCGTCCATTCGCAGCTGAACATTTTGCTAACTGCATTTCATTTCCTCTGATGATATGAGCCATTGTTGACAATCCATGGATTAAGGAAATTAAAATAACCCCTTCTATATATTCCTTTGTCAAGCAATAAATTCTTAAATCGAATATATGTCTCTATATGTTGTTCTTTTTCTTCAGAATTTAAAATTGAACCACGCAAGTTATATATTGCTGTATTCTTAAATATAGAGCTTTTCCTTTTTGGCTTGGATCTCCTTGGAAGTATTACTTCAAGTAATTTCTATCAGGATTGTTCATCTGAATTTCTATTAGTGTATTATATATATATATAGTCCACAGTAACAAATTCGTTTAAAACCAGCTTTAATTATCGCCCCTAAATCAGTTTAAAATATCCACCAACAGGCAAAAAAGCATCTGTAATCATCATTATTGCTGTTCCAGATTATACATTTAGTTCATATGCCACGACTTTCTCTTAGTGATCGCTAGGAGCCAATTAATCTGCATCTTTCTAGTTTATCCAACCGAAAAATCGGCCGCAGATTGAAACGTGATGAGAAAGGGGAATGAAAGTCTTTGCAAAAGCACCAAAACACCGGCAGAGTTCGTGATGCTCTTAAGTCTGGTCGTACTAGACTTACTTATAACAGGGAAGACAATGTCATCAAGATCCACGGCCTAAGAAACAGATTTGAAACGGCTCCCCAAATCCAACAAGAGTGCAATATTGTTAAAAAGTGCTCTTTCTACTGTTAAGAACAGATTAAAGGAATTTAATTTGCGAGGATATGTTGCAAGACTCAAGCCAATGATTTCTATAAAGAACATAAGGCAGCATGTCCGTCGGATGACAAACGAAGAATTTCATCCTAGCTGCTCAGTTTCAACACTGCAAGGTGGTGGAGATTCAGTTTTGGTGTGGGGCATTATTAGTACCAATGGTCCAGGGCCTATAGTTCGCTTGCAAGGTCGAATTAATTCGACTAAGTACATTAATATGTTGACTGAGAATTTTCTACCCTTTTTGGTCGGAATTTAGATGATAATCCAATCCACATGCAGGATAATGTTTCCATTCACACAGCCGGCAATGTCAAGAGGTTCCTAGAAGAGCATGATATTCGGTGTTTGGATTGGCCTGCACAATCTCTAGGCCTCAATCCTATCAAAAAGTATGGCATTACATCAAGCAACAGATACGCAATGATAAAATTTCAAATTTGGAAGATTTTTTGACAAAAATTAAAGAAAATTGGGATGCACTTTCCACGGAGTATTGCTGCAGTCTAATTCAAAGAACTCCCAAAAGATTTCAGGCTGTCAAATTTTAGAACGGTTATGCTACTGAATATTAACTAGTTCATTGTGTCCCCGTTGTATTTGTGTTGCAATAATGTCCTAAAGTTACATTTAAATAACAATTTTCCATTGTGCGGACTTTCTTTTTTCTCCTCAATTTGAAGTTATTTTTTTAATTGAAGTGAACAATAGAATATTTCAATTAAAAGTCAAATATAAACCGATAAAAGTATAGAAGAATAAAAGGGCAATCAAATGAGGTATAGTTTGTTTAAACAGTTACATTAAATTTAGTTTAAATTTGCAGTTTTTGAAAAATGTACAAGTGCGGACTTTCTTTTTGTCGCCTGTGTATATGTGCAATAGCTTTATATAACCTGCGTTATCCGGTTGAAACATATTGTCGGACTGAGGGATTAGTCATATACTATGAAGCATAATACTAATCTATCTTGATCTATGTCTAACACACCCGCTAGCACATACACTAGCTTATATACACACGATTACATGAACATTAAATACACACTTTTTGGTATTTGACTATATAACATGGGTTTTTTCTGAGGATTACTAAAGTTTAAAATTTTGTTTGGCTTATAAATACTTCTTATTTGTAATATTTTCAACCATGTCTGCTGCTTTTATTTTCGGTAAATTTTACAAGGCTTTATATTAATCACGTCGCGAAACCAGAAATCATAACATTTTAAGTCATCTTTAATGTTAAAACCAGTGGCAGACAAATTGTTTGGCAGTCAAATAAGATACTTGCCGTTAAAGAAAGCTTATTGTTTAATTCTTAAACTGATTTTTAGGAGAAAAAAATAAACGGAACTGTTGCATTGCCACTGTATTAGAAAGATAAATGTCCACTAAGAATTAAGATACGATCCTCGGACACATAAATGGAGGAAGTAGATTACAACGAATTTGTTCGTAGACAATTGGAAAGTTGTTGACAGACATTGTTAAACGAATCATATTTCTCGGGTATTAAACGTAACTTCGCTATCAGAAGTTAGTGACTGGGCTTCTTGTGGTTCGTTTTACAAACGAAGTAGGATAGCAGAAATTAGTGAAGTAGTAAGTGAATACACAGAGTGCTTGTGTTGAATAGGAACATTGTTGAATATAAATAATATATCTTCTTACAATATCGCGGGGTATTTCTGGAATGTTATTAAAATAAGGAACATACAATCATTCGTGCCTAAACCTAAACGTAGATTCCATGAACAAAGCTTCTTTCTTAGAACTGCACGCCTGTGGAATTGTCTTCCGTTTTCCTGCTAACGTAAATAAGTTCTTGATGAGCCGTTCCATATAAGTTATCAAATTTACCAAATTTTCATTACTAATGATTACTATATTGTCCAGTTTCTACTGTACACTCTTTAACCCTTATCCTTGAGTGGCCTCTTGGCCTTGATAATGTGGTGATGCCTATGTAAAAAAAAAATCATTCTTGCATAATATGTTGACATCCGATTGAGTCCGGACACCCGACCAGGGACTCTAAGGCATTAGGCTTAGGGTCCGTGGTCGGGTGTCAACCGTAATTCTCTCGAATAATCTCGTCAAAAGTGTCTGAGAAATTAAGAGACAAAATGGGACCGTAAACTAAAGTAAAAGGTTAAATAAACTAGTATTGTCTCAAATGATTTGCTATATTGGGCGGAGCAATTAAGAGATAAATAATCGTAGGACTAGGCAAGAAGTATGCTAACATATTTGTTTAAGAATTTCGAAGAGCATGTTTTAATAATAGAAAACCAATTAAGCAGTTGCCATTGAAATCTATAGAGGACAAAGAGATAATTATTAATGACATGACTGATATTATAAGTAGGAAAACCTGAGAGTTGTGTAAGAAAATAGAAAAAAATGCATAAGACGGAACACGTAATACGATTCTGGGAAGATAATTAATAATATAACATATGTATTATGAAAACTGTTTATATGCAATAAACTGACTTTATTACGTTACGAGCCTGGCTCTCCTTTATCGTTATTTTTATGGCAACTGTTCGTCTGAGCTCCAATCTATCGCTCCCTTACCTTACTTTTACGAAAAATACTCGTCTAGCTAAAACCACTATCAATAATTTCTCCCCCTCTTTTTTTGTGCCTAAACCCAAATGTACATTCTATGAACAAAACTTCTTTCTTTGAAGTGCGCAGCTATGCAACTCCCTTCTGTTTTCCTACTTACAAACTGACTCCAATATATTTATCTTCAAGTCTAACGGGAACAAGTTCTTGATGAACCGTCCACTTTAACTAATCCAATTGACCAAATTCCTCCATTGATATATATATATATATATATATATATATATATATATATATATATATCGTTTTGAAGAACGTTTTTAGCTCTATTGGATCGTGTTATTCGTTACCATTTTCAATCTCTTCAACCATTTTGTCGCAGGCTTGCTGACAGCATGGACAAAATTCAAATCCGGACGATTTTCTTGTTCAGCTCGTGATATCTATGCCGCGTTTGGCCCGATACCACTAAGGAACATGTGGCACAACGGTCGGTCCAGAAATTTTGCAATGGTGAAGACAGCCTCGAAGATAAAGATGGTTGCGGCCGGCCTACTGCGCTTGATAACGAATATTTTAAACTTTCAATTGAAGCCGATCCTCACAGAACTACACAAGAAGTTGCTGTTGTACTCGAGTTCGATCACTCAACAGTTGTTGGCCATTTGAAGTAAATAGGGAAGTATAAATGGATAAATGGGCGCCGCATGTATTACACGATATTAAAAAATCGCCGTTTTGAAGTGTCTTAGCTCCTTCTGCGCAACAAAAACGGTGCATTTATCGACCGTATTGTGACGTTCAATGAGAAGTGGATGCTCTACGATAATCTGCGACGTTCGGCACAGTGGTAGGATGCCGGAGAAGCTCCACTACACTTCCTGAAGCCGAAATTGCACCAAAATAATTTATGGTAACTATTTGGTAGTTTGCTGCCGGCCTCATCCATCACAGCTTCTGGAATCGATTACGACAGAGAAGTACTTTCAACAAATTGACAAAAATGCACCAGAAGGCCAACGTATGTGCTTGAAATTGGTCAATATGAAGGGACCAATTCTCCTCCATGATAATGCTCAACGCATGCTGCTCTACTGACACTGACTTATTGCAATAAAACTCATCTGACTCCATTCATATTTCTTTAAACCGTCCTCAAAATTTTATTTCCTCTATCACAGAAAAATTAGCGAATCTATCTTTTATGTTGACTGTTATACAGAACTTTAATCAATGATTTCCCTGAAACACTTTTGCAACGACTGTCTCTTATTCCTCTTACTTTATATCATCACCTGAAACTATACTAAAATTTTACGAGCACTGTTTATTTCCTAGAATTGGAATTTGGAAAAGAAATGCACGGGCTGATTTCCGGAATGTTAGAACATGGTCATTTTGTAAGTATTGTATAAGTTCTCGTAAAGCCGCCTCTTAAATGATCAAACCATTACCAAGTTCTGCAATTACCGATCACCAAGTTGTCTATGTCTACTTGCCACTTATTAACTCTCATCCTCGAGAGGATCTTAGGCCTTGATCCTCAAGTAAAAAATGTCAGAAAACATGAAACTGCAACCCAACATTAATAACTATTAACAGCAATTGATTGAGTGCCGCTAGTTTTCCCATAGCAAGATGTATAATATTGTTTGCATCTTCCTCTCTCTAAATCATTAACGTGTGATTAGATACAAAAGTATTTAAACTCGGCACACTTAAAACAGCATTGTTAATGAGAATCATCATCTTCCATGACTTTATAAGAAACTCTTTTTTATTCGCAAATGATTATAATTCTATTTCATGTAATTTACATAATGAATTGATAATCGCGTAGCAAAGTTAAGCTTAAGAGATGGGAACACATAGAGAACATAGAATATTTATAAATGGTGTGAATAAGATAAGTAATTTAACACGTTTTTATGTACTTCGATTCAGAAATATATTTGAAAGCAGAAAAAATGCTATGATTTTAGAATGAAAGTTTCATTTCTAAAATAACTTCAAATATGGATTTCATGATTATCTTATAATGTTTAGTAGAACAGGTATATGTCAATATATTAGAAATTTTTATTTGCTTACAATATCGCCTGGATGATTTTCTTTAACGTCAGAAATTATCATTTTTTTTTTCACTATTGTTCTTCTTAATATATTCTAGTCATTTGGCATCAAGCAATGAATATGCTGATGAAGCAATACGTATAGAAAAGATGCACATATAACCTAAAACATTAAAATTGTAAACACTGTATGCAAAATAATATATATATATATATATATATATATAATTTTATTTATAGAGAATCTTAATATTTCTGTTCGATTTTTGTTTGAGACTTGAAGATTTTTACTGTAAGTGTAAATCAAGTGGTTGCACAAATGTAACAATATTAAATTAAAATTCTTTTGTTGGGAAATTAATTTCTGTCATTTATTTATGATGTATCTTTTTTTACTGATATTAAGATTTGTGTTCTTTAATGTTTATGATTATTACTGTATATAACGAAATGCTCAGTAATTTATGTGTTAGCTGCATAGACTATGCGTCAATGAATTGTCCAATACAATATTACTCTAACGTATCGCAATCTTTTATAATTTTCTGTCGTAAGAGTGGTATTTTTACTTCACCAAAGTTAGCATCAAATGATCATATTTATCATACAAAATGCAAGTTTTCACGTACCAAATTAAATGCAAATTAAACAAATAAATATCACGCACTTTGGTCGCTTTATAAATTTTTCTATTAAGCAGATATATCAAAATTTGAATTTAACTATAAGTATTATGGTGTCTGTTCAGTGCACATTTACCTATCAGTATAGTCAACCACTTATAATTCAGTAACTGCAAATTGTCTTTTTCAAAAATAATCAATTATAATAAACAGAACGGTTCATAGAAATATATCTATATTCTTTTTTCATTTTAATATACTTTCATAGAAATGTTTCTGTTATGTCAAAAAAAAAATTATTTGCGTCACAAGTGTCATGCTCATACATGAATTCCATAGCTAATATAACATACTGACCAACGGGTCACGGGTAGTCTAGTAATCTCATATATTTTTCGAGCATAAATATATGTGTTTTGGTCTATTATAAAGTTGCAAATTTGTGCATTTAATTTAAACAAAGTAACATAATGCACAATATACTTTAGTAGAATATGCAAACCCAAGATCATTTACATAAAACAATGTGATCTCATGTGAGTAAATGTCATCGTACTGCAGTTTTAATTTATCCTGAAGCCAGAAGTAACACATATACTCACAAAGCTGTATACTTATTGCCTAAAGTAGAAAACTTAATCAGTCTGTCTAGTATTTAAACACGCCTTTGTGCGTGGTCTACATCACAGTACGTATCGGCCAGTCTGCTGTGGGCTATAAATAAATCGTTTTATTCTGTGATAAACAAAACAGTTGTCAATCACTTACACAAAAAGAACTCTTAGTGACAAGCAATATGCATTCCGTCCATCAAGATGAACGGTTTATGTTCATACAAAGAAAGTGAACATATGGACAAGTACTTTGTTTCTACCGCGACAGTTCTGGATGCATCAACACCTTTTAATACATTCTGCACAAAGCTTTCTAACTATTGAATATCCGTAAATGTCTGCTCAACTATTAATTCCTTTCTGTTCGATTTGTTTTTGAAAATAATTGTTCATGAGTTAAAATCCGAAACACATAAAATGCATGTTGGTGTGCCTAAAGTGTGTATTCCCGGGTGAATTATTCTTTGATATATATGTAATGATCGTCTAAATTATATTCTGCGATGATCAGTTGGCATCTATGCTTACGGTACAATTTTCTATGGAAATAGATCGAAGAGCGTTGATGATGAATACTCTACTAATAATCTCTCCTCTGATCTGGAGCAATGGTGCAATTAGGAAATACTCCCAAAATAAAACTTATCTGCAACACCTGAATTCTAGTTTTGACTCGCTTATAAGGCTTTCCTCGAGAAAACGCATTGCTCTAGCAAGTTAATAAAATTGATTTTCATCCTAGATTTGGAAGATTATTCACATGAAATATGTTGCTAAGGTCACTGGAATAAACAGTGAATCATTTTACTATGCCAGAATATGTCTAGCTACTGATTTAATTGTGTACCTCTATAAGAAAGAAGTTCGGTCGAAGATTGTCATAGCTGGAGAGCTGCTGCTCTTGACACGACAGGTACGTAATTTAGCGGTAGAGTATCTTTTCATTTCTCTACAACCAATATCTCACATAAGAATGTTGCTAGTCTATAGCTTTGCCATTCCCTCAATTTTTTATTCAGCAATACCTCGTCTTATTACCAACACTATAAATTACTGTTTTATTTCTCCGTGTACTCAAGTTTTCCATGAATAGCGTCTTTCGTAAAGGGATAATCACTTTTCGGACACATTAGCATCGGGATTATTTTCTGACGGAGTAAAACATTGTCGTTTTCGAGTTCAGTATCAAATAGATGCAATCGAGGTTAATTAATCGCAGCTCTGAATCATTTCATAGTACAGTTTTATCATCCAATTAACATCTCATTAACCCATATCTTTGAGTGGATTTTAATTTAACAAGCGATAAATTTTTAGTATGAAATTTGTATATGTTGTATTACTTTATTATTAGTTTCACTGGTCCTTTTGCAAAATGTCCATTTATGAGAGACTGAATCTTAATGAATCTTGATCAGGCTCCTTTGTGTTAAATAAAGTGTAAATTTCATTCTTGTATTTCTGTTGATCGAAACCGCTTCTCTTCATCATCATTTTAACAGTAAAGTTAAACGATATGTAATTACCTCTACGCAAGTAGTTTGCAGACATTGCAATAATTGTTGAAGTATCGCTCATTTGAATATGACACATCTGTAGTGTTAACGCGATTTATATTTCGAGACATATTTTATAACCGTCTAATATGTTTTGTTATTTTTTAATTTAGTGGAAAAGTCCCAGCTAATTAAGAACTCATTGTAAGAATGGATTTGTTCCTTTGATCTTAGGGAGGGAAGACGACACAGAACTCTAGCTGATCAATTTGGGTCTATTCAAACTTTCGATAGGGTATTTCTGGCATCTTCTTTATAGTCCGCTAGTTTTACACCAGACTTCGGCAAATAGATCTCCGTTCTGTACCGCGCGCCAACAGTAGTAGTGCAAATCAATGAAAATTGTTCACAATCCTTCGCTACCTCCCAATCTGTACCTCAGTGCTGTCCATAGTGCCATTTCAGTCTAAGGTTATAGTAGGCCGAGGGACGACACGCATTCTTTAAAGAGCCAAACTGAAAAGCTTTCTTTTGGTTTTTCAAAAAGGAACTATATAGGAAACTAGTAATGGGATTACTGATGACCCGCTCTATGACGTATGTCGAAGGAAAAGATCCGCTGCGAATGGAGTTGGGCGCCAGGTTTGAATTATCTCAACAACTTTGGGTTGTCAATCACCTGGCGCAGAACGCCTTGGCCCTCGTAGCTATGCAACACAGTGCCGATATAGTAGAGACACCCGTTTGTCCCCACGATGATTCTGTCAAAAACGAAACGATCGAGCAGGTTTTTTTCAAATGCCCCGAATTTTGACGGTACTTGGATATGTCATTTAGGTGACAGCTCATATCTATCCCATGTATCCTTGCCCGCTAAACATTTCCTAAGTTATCGCCAACGTCGACTTGCCGTGGAACAGGAATAGAAGATTGAGGTTTATTGCAAAACTGGTCGTAACACAGATTGTTGTGTGGTCGTCACGCTTAAGCGTGGACCAAGAGACTTAATCATTTTAAACACCAGCCGAAAGCCAAGATCAGATGTGATAGAAAGAATTACATCGAACTTTGAAAGAAAGTGAATAAGAGTTCAAACTTTTGTGTAAGTAGAAGTTCCTAGTCCTGTCAGACTTCATCCCTTTGTGTAAATTTTATAAGGTTCTAACTTTTTAGCTACTATAATGAATGGTCATAGAAAGCTTACAAAATTCCCACTTTCCATTTTTAATTTCTTTTCATCCCTGTCCTTTTTCTCAAATTTGATCTCATCTTGGAAGAATACCATTCCGTCCCCAACTCACCTTATTTTCATTTCTCCTACTCTTAGGTCTCACTCCGACAGAGATTAACCTGCTTGTTTTTGGAAACAGTAAATGGTATATTATTTATAAAGGGTTGGAGGGCCTTACTAATCAATTTTTGTTGTTTTTTGTTCATTACCATTCCCTCACTAATAGAATTTAATTCCTGTAAATATTCCAGTAAACCTTTTAAATTTTGGGCTTATCTTAAATAGGACTGGCACTGTAGGGAATGTGGTATTATAGTGACAGTTCTATTTAAGAGAAAGATAGACACTTTATTTAATGACAAGGATGACAAACGATATATGTTATTAATATTAGAGCTTTTTTGCCCAATTTCTTTTACTTGTAATTTTATATATGTCGGACAAATAAATATTCCAAAGTGTTATACATGTTCTCAACATTCTAGCCAGTAGACTGTGTTTTGTATTTCCTCGTATAAATTACATGCGCGTCAGAAGACCCTAAAATATTATAAACGTGAAGAAACAAAAATTAAAACCTATTTGTTTTTTTTTATATAAATCTGAAGCGCATCCGGTGAACCACGATATCATTAATATGAAAAAAAAAATGGAAATTAAACATATTTCCTTTTAATAAATCTCAAGCGCATACGCAAACCCCACAACATCATTGACATCAATGAACTAAATATAAAGCATACTTGTGTTTATAAATATCAATTGCGTGCGTAAAACCCACAAGATCATAAACATCAATAAACTAAAAGTAAAATGTATTTGTTTTGATTAATATCAAGCGCGCAGGCTGACCCCACGACATATACATGAATAATTAAAATTTAAACGTACTTTCTATTTATAAATGTTAAGCGCATATACAGACCCCACAATATTATATACATGAATAAGTTAAAAGTAAAACGCATTTAAATTTCATAAATATTTAGTGTGTACGCAGATGCCATCATAGCATACACATGTATAAATTAAAAGTTGAACCTATTTTCTTTAAAGTTTTAGAGACCTCATCATTTTTCTGTTTCCTTGGCC
The DNA here is from genome assembly GCF_053919585.1 of Euprymna scolopes. Classification (NCBI taxonomy): domain Eukaryota; kingdom Metazoa; phylum Mollusca; class Cephalopoda; order Sepiida; family Sepiolidae; genus Euprymna; species Euprymna scolopes. The sequence continues at coordinate 54,787,067 of NC_136482.1, read as the reverse complement.
TTTTGGATAAGATGAAAATGCAATATCTGTCCTCAATATTCCATCACCCCCGTCATATTATAGTTCCTTGGCTCTTTAGCTAAGATTAGGGTGTTATTTCAAAGTGTAATATCTGTTTTCACTGCTTTTCTTTGTCTTATCCGAAAGTCTAGCGAACTGCTTCCCAGTCACTAGTGCTGAATTAAGTATTTTCACCTACTCACCAGCCCCTCTTGGCATTTTCGTTTATTTTGCCTCCCGTTGGCCTTTTACTCCTTGTCGCTCTTGTTGTACCACTAACTCGTTGCACTTTCTATTCTTTGCAATTGTTCTGTTTTCTCAACGGACTTAAGCAGCTGGCAGGCTGTGGCTGAATAACTAGAGTAAAATTTAGCAGAGGTTCATTGACTTCCTAAGAGGCGGGTCTGAATTGGGTAGCAAAACGGAAAAAAGGACCAGTCCGTACTCTGGTGTAGGCAAAATGCTTAACTTGGGTTATGGCTTCCAGAGAGTACGTTGGTCCACTCTGGCGGCTGGGACAGGTACTGAGAATTCTGTTTTGAGGTGTAGCATTCCAGTTCTGTGTCCGTGCCTGTGTCCCTCCCCTCTTTTTTCTTTTATAACATTTACCGTACTCCCTCTCCAACATTTGGATTGCCTTACTTGCAATTTATTTTGTCCATTTACTTTTTACGTTTATTTTTCTTTGTTTTTAGGTGATTTAGTAATATCCCCAAATTCACACATCATAGGAACTCATGAACTGTTCTAATCATTTTATGCAATAAAACAGAAAAATGTGCATAAATCATTTCTCATAGTATGTGGGGATATTTAGATTGTTTCAGTCCATAGTGTGAACACATTATTATGGTACATGCAGTTAATCTAAATAGACAAACTGAACGACCCTAAACCTCGCTTTGTTAACCGGGTGTCTGATTTATTTCTGTATATAATTTCCGAAATAAACAAACATTTCAAAGTTTAGTATCTGTTCTCGGCATTTCAGTTACCTGTATGTTTCCTTGGTCTTTTCGCTAAGATCAAAATGTAGTATCGCTCTCATCCTCTAGCGACTGACTGTACATCCTGCGAAATACCGAAAGCTTCTCCAGCGCCAACTGTCCTTGCTTCTTTCAGTCAGGAATGGGAATTCGGATCGTAGGGCAGACAGTTCAGTGTTCAACTTCCGTGTGAGGAAGGCTTAGAAATGCCCGATTTGACGTATTATCGAGACACTGAGAGGCTGGCTTTCCTGAGCCAAACATTTCCCGACCTCATACTCAATCATTACGTTAAGGATCGTCGCAGGCCATTTTATTTAAGTAGTAAGCTTGTATGTACGTAGAGGAGTCAATTTTTAGTCCATGTTCCATGCTTAAGCATGGCGCACTGAGTTCCTGGTCAAGTCGAACCCCAAACCATTTAAGGTAAGCCTTTCAGCTTCTTAATTTATCGAGTAATTGCCCTTCATCCTGATAAGAAACCTCCAAGACGCATGCTCTTCATTTTTTTCTTACCTTTAGCATCCCATCAAATTGCATTTATCTTTGAAGAGCATCACATACTTCACAACTACCCTTATTTTTTTCTTTTCCCATGTACATTTCATCCCCACTTAAAGAACGACCTTTTATTTTCGGTTTTCAACAAACACGAAAACAGTTGGCGCTTTACCAATTAAAAAAGATGTGGAGGGTCTTACTAACATCTGTTTCATTTTTTGTTTTTCCCTACTACACGCCAAAGAAATTATTTTAAAACAATTAATACAAACCGTGTGTTTATTCATGTATATGTTTATTGAATAATAATAATAATAATAATAATAATAATAATAATAATAATAATAATAATAATAATAATCATAATCATAATAATTCGATTAGGAAATCTTAAGCAGGACGACCCCTTGATTTATTATAGTATCATAGTGATTGAGGACTTTAGCTAGGAGTATCTTAGACATGCATATAGTGCAATGACAAGGATAACGATAGGCCTCCCTCCTCATTAATTTAAACTGCATGGAGCATAACATATATACCTTTTGTATAATTTTTGTAAATTAATACTTATTTTTAAAGTGTAGCATCTGTTCTTATAATCTTAGCTACATCATCAATATTAATCATTACTTGAACTTTTTACTAAAGTCAAAGAGTAGTCCCTTTTTCTCAGAATCCCAGCTATTGAATTATTTTTATCATTACCTGACCTTTTCGCTAAGTCCAAAGTGTAGTATCTGTCACAGCATCTCAGATATCGAATCAGTTTTTATTATTACTTAGACGTTTTGCTAAAATCAAAGTGCAGTAAATATTCTCAGAATCCTATTTACTTCACAATTTTATCATTACTTTTAGCTAAGATCAAAGTGTAATAACTGTTGTCAGAATCCTTGCTCTCGCATCGTTTGTATCATTACTTGACCTTTTCGCTAAGATCAAAGTACAGTTGTTATTAGGAAACTCTTTACTAGCGATTAATCAAGAACCTGGATTTAGTAATGAATACTTCATTTAAGCTATTGCCAAACAAGAAAGTAGTACAATATGCCTGGGAAGAAACCTCTCTATATTACGGATCATTTACTTTTGGGCTAAGATCGAGAAAGAAAGTCGATGTTGAAGAAAATAGACGTGTAGAGTCGAGGATGAAAGGGCTGTGGCCGGGTGAGACGGACGAGAGCGAGAGATTTTTACATGATATCGAGACGGGAATATAACGGTAATAAAACTTTTGTTAAAAAAGAAAAAATGCCAACCCGGATTATTATTTATATATTTTCTTTGTTTTTTTTTTGTAACTGCAACGTTATCCTCACATCTTCTATAATATAAATCTCACATATCTGTTTAAATGTATATATGTATGTTTGTATAGATTTTCACGAGATCGGTAACGTTTTAAGCCCGACCCTTCGGACGACAAATATCAGAAAAATTGACTAAAATTATTAATACTTCATCTTCAACTGGGCACGTTTCTACAGGAAGAAGTCGCTTTTTTGCTGATATTTTCAAAGTTCAGCCCCTCTTTTCAACTGAATTTAAACCTTCCCCATTTCCGGTTGGACACAACAGCAAAGACGTCACGTTTTTCACTTTCTTTTTCTCCTTCACGGTACGGGTTCAAGCCTGCTTGCTACTACATAATTTTTGCTCAACATGCACCTCCAAACACCCGGGCAACGCCGGGAAACGCCGGGAACCCAGGCTAGTCTATTATATAAAAGGCTAAATGGGCGCGGACGTTTCTGTATGCCCATTAAAGGCTTTTGGCGTTAGTGTTCTTAAGTCGCTTAAATTCCGGGAGAAGTTTTCGCATACTTTCCAGATTGTAATATCTCAGATTCGCAAACGGATAGCATCTCTATCGTTTTTTGTTTTTTTTTATCGAGTCAAACAAAATTCCCAAACGTGCCGTCCTCTCGAATGTTTGTTTGGCTTTTTCCTATACAGCGAAACTGTCCGAATGCAAACGACAGTTCGACTGCCTGCAGTGTCTGCTCTTACACTGCACCGAAATAATATTAGTTCTCGGTCAATGGAGGGGGAACCTTTTTATACTGAGAAAAAATCATGTTTAAGCAAATTGTGTCACATTTTCTTTCCGTGGAAAAACAAATACCGACAGAAAATGGCAAGCTTACCTGGTCTCCGGTCAGTTTAAAAAGCAACGTTCATTTCTGCTTCTGCGTGGCGACTCCTACAATTTTCAAGTTAATTACCAACTCATTGAATACGCTATTCTCTTTGGCCTAATGGCCAGCGAGAAAGACGATTAACCCTACATTTTTGAGTTCGATCTCACCTTTCTCTCTATCATGTTTATGTTGTGCCAACTCATAGCTATAGAAGGAATTGAATACATTCTACATAAGTCATATTTTTACAACTGATGGATCACAAATACAATCTGAAAATGAAGGGAAGAACGACATGCAATAAAATGTGTTTAACTTGAGAAATATGGCAGAGAAACGTTCGGACTATTCTGCATGAATTAAACACCAGTTATTTCAGTAATAAACCATTAATTTTCGACTTCGATCTCACCTTTCTCTCTATCATGTTTATATTTATATATATATATATATATATATATATGTGTGTGTGTGTGTGTGTGTGTGTGTGTGTGTGTGTAGCATAGATTCTGTGAGGGACAATGATAGGTGTGGGGGTAGTAAGGAAATCAGAAAATTATAGTTTTTTAGGATTTCATGATTACGGATCATCACGTCTACAGTTTGATGTCAGTGTGAGCGTTGTACACAGAATTATTAGGCAGGAACTGTAGATGTGGAAAATTTGCGCGAAGTAGTCCTAACGAGGCTTTCAGAAATTGTTGGAAGAGTAGCACAAGTGTATCGCAGCCAGAAGAAATTATCGTGCCCAAACGAAAAAAATCTGGAAAATTATTGAAGGCACCTCGTAATTAAAAAAATTCTGATAAGTTTGAATATACATTGTTCTTTAATAAAATAGGTATAAAATTAACATTAAAATGTCTTAATGTTGCTTTAAACTTTTGTAATATCTTAATAATGACTTGTTATTATAAAATCAACCTCAAAGAGCGTTTATTCTTTGGTGCTTATTAGGAATATAGGAAACCAGACATTTCCATCCGTGATGTAGTTGTCTTGTAAGCTGTTTTGATTAAAAATGAAGAGAACCGAATCAATTTCTTATTCTTCTACACAATATAAATTTAAGTAAACCAGTTTTGAAACATAAAACTAAAACTTAGTTTATGGTTAGGTGAGAGTCAGTTTAGTTTAGGGTTAGGGTGGAAAGTAATAAAACATGGTACTAGATCATCCTTTGAACTAGATGTAACTCAGCCTTCGCTCAGCTTTCCTCGAACATGACGTCAACAGCTTGGGTTTAGCTGCCGTCTGACGTAACATAGCGATCAACCAATCACAACGCCGCGCGCTTAGTTTTAACTCTACGCGCGTCCTACTCCCGAGCAGCAGACGAGTAGTTAGATAAATATTTAGGAATAGGAAATAAAAACTTAAAATTGCTACCATTTCTTACAGTCAGAAAGAGAAAATCAAAACATGAATTCGACCGTCTTGGGCCAACAACAGTTATAGACACCGGACGCCGTAATATACATTTGTCAACAGCGGAAACTAGTGGGGATAACAACACACTGTGAAGCATTCTGCCACAAGTGTAGCCTAGCAAAAAGAGGGAGGACAACCGACGGCTATGGTGGACAGCAATTCGGGCTGGGATTTTCTTCTCTAAATCTCGGTTAAAAATAACGTGCATTGAAAAGTTGGCGTTCAAAATGGCAATGACGAAAAACGTCCTGCGCGAATATGGCTTAGGATCGGCGCACACAATAGCCAATTGGAAGAATTTTCTGCGAGATATTTGCCGGGATGTTTTTTTCCAGTTACATTGGAAGATAGGAGGCCCAGGCTATACGGTTGAGATAGATTTGTCTGTTTTCAACCGACGCAAACATAAGGTCAGTAGATTACTCATACCGGTCTGGATACTACCCCGCTCATAAAGAGGGATTCTTGATGAGTGTACCAAACCACAATCCAGAAACACTTATTCCCCTTATATATATATATATATATATATATATATATATATATATATATATATATATATATATAGTGTGTTGTTTTGTTTCTTTTTTTCCTTTTCTTCTTACTTGCCATGTTGTAAAGTTTGAGAAAGAAGTCTGTTTGTAAGGAGCCGCGCGTTGTATCTAGCGGTTGTATTTTGAAATGTTAGAACTGTGCGTAGGCAACGCGAGAATAACGTCAAGAATGAGAGTTCATATAGAAACGTTGTTTTAATTTGAATAAAATAAAATACGCGTCAAGTGCGGATGAAAGCCAAATCACAACGTCATATAAGGAAAATAAATAAATAGTTTACTTATTTGAAATTTATCACAAATATATTTCAGAGTTATACTCTATCTTCAGTGTGTTGTTTAGTTTTGATTTGGCCTTCTAAGCGCACTTGATGCGTATTTTATTTTATTCAAAATAAAAGAACGTTTCTTTATGAACTCTCATTCTTGACGATATATCGATATATATATATATATATATATATATATATATATATATATATATATATATATTCTGCCGGACACCACGTTTGCATGAAAGTGTTGGAAGGCATATAGAAAAGTCTGAGGAAAAACATCTTCCCGCGGAAATTTTCCTGGCATTGGAAAAAAAGCTTCCATCTACTCCCATTCAATCGGCAAAAAATAACTTAATCCAGCCACTTTCTTTTAACATTTTACCAAAATATACTTGCAAAATACGTGAATAAAAGACTATAACTTTAATCCCAACTCGAATACCCCTAAAACGGAAGTGGGACTTTAAAAGAAAAAATGTTGCTCCAATGTTCTTTCGTAAACTAAAATAAAATACTTGAAAACAAAAGAAAGTAATTTTCTAATTTTCTTTCTTCAAACTTATTTTAGTTTAAGAAAAACTTGATCCTTTCAACGTTTTCTTAAAAAACGTTTGCTTGCAATTATTTATTTGACAAAAAAGCACCCAAAGAGTTCATTTAAAACTCATTTGGTAATAAATAATTAACTGGTTTACAATTTGCTTTTTATAAATTTTCCTCACACAATAAAAATTTTAAATTACGGTAGTTTTTTTTATGTTTCTACATTATACATTTTTACATTATCTTTTACGTAGCGTTTTTATTATTTGATCAGCGGCGCTCGGGGGTATCCGGCTGAGTTACGTCTGATTTAAAGGATACACTAGAATGAAAAACAGTTATATGAATATTGTGTCAATTGTTCTGTGAATTTTGTTAGTGTTTGCTAGCAACGAGAGGGGTCGGTGAAAATAAGAATTTATTAAATAAGTACTGATATTTTTTTAGGACACCCATTGCTAAAAAGTTCTGTGTCTTGTTTCGACCAACATTACACCGATTTCCTGTTCCCCCTTAAAACTCCAAAACAACAGAAATAGCAATATTCTTTTAAACGTTTGTAAACAATGTTTCTGTAATAGCTGAATATTTTGTAATAATAAATGTTGTCTTACATTTAAAAACTTATATTTAATGAAAATGAATATCCATTACATTATATAAAACAAAATAATAAAACTTTTTAAAATATATATAACATCATATCTATACATATATATATAAACACACATATATATATATATACAACTTTCTGTAAATAACTTCAAAGATAAAAAAAGAAAAATTGTTAAGTAGCAATATAGATGAAGTACTTTGTAAGATAAATTTAATAAAATTATATAAAACAAAAAATTAAAACTTTTAAATATATATATATAACTTTATATCTATAGACACATATATATAAATATACATATACTTTAATATATACATATATATATATATATATATATATATATATATATATATATATATATATACTTTCTGTAAATAACTTCTAAGTTGAAAAAGAAAAAAATGTTAAGTACAGGGGCCTGCAATAAGTAATTTCTCTGACCCACTTTCAGTTGTCTGATCTAGCTGAAATTTTGCATGTGCCATGATTTATATGTCTACAGGTTATGTGGTAAATTACATCTCTGAACTAATTGTGGTTTATGTTTTACAGGTGTTTGACCTGAGTCAGGTGTGAAATGCAGCCTGTTGTATTTGAAAGGACGCGCACCACAGGCGACTTTTGCTGAAATGAAAGAAACTTATGGTAATAATGCCCCATCATATGACCTTGTAAAACGCTGACATCGTGAATTCAAACATGGCCGGAAGTCTGTGGAAACAGCTCCCAGACCTGGTCGCCCCTCCCCTTCTGCCATTGATGAGGCATCTGTCCGTCAAGTTGAAGCTGACATTTTGGATGATCGGCGCATTACTATTCGCCAAATAGCCCAATATGTCAAAGTTAGTACAGGGTATGTGGAAACTATCATTCATGACCATTTGCATATGCATAAGGTGTCTGCCCGATGGATTCCCTGATTGCTCACACCATTCCAGAAGCGAGAACGCGTCGAGTGCTCGAGGATGAACTTGGAGATGTGCCAAGATGATGAGTCAAAGTTTTTCAAAAGACTGATTACATAGGATGAAACCTGGGCCCATCACTATGATTCATAGACCAAAGCCCAGTCAATGCAGTGGAAGTACTTGGACTCACTACCTCCAAAGAAGGCAAGGGTGCATGCTCACGTTCTTCTGGGACCAGGACGGAGTAGTGATGACAGATTTCCTGTCAAAGGGTACCACAATTACAGGAGTCTATTATGCTTTACTTTTGAAGAAATTAAGGGAAGCTATCAAAATCAAGAGGCGGGGCAAGATCAGTAAAGGTACCCTCCTTCTACAAGACAAAGCTCCGGTCCACAACTCGCATATCGCCAGAACAGAAGCAAGGGCGTGTGATTATGAAATTCTCCCCATCCTCACTAATCTCCTGACCTTGTACCCTCTGACTTTCATCTCTTCCCAGCCATAAAGTTGTTTTTGAAAGGAAAGCGTTTCCCAGATGATGCAGCCTTGATTTCTGAAGTCACGTCGTTGTTGTAGGACCAACCTGGGGTGTTCTACAAAAACGGTCTCCAAAGCTGCCTCAAACAATGGGAGAAATGCATAACTCTGGGTGGTTCCTATGTAGAGGAAGACTATTAACTGTGCCAAGTTTCGTTGCTCTACTGCTATGAGAAGTAGGTCAGGGCATTACTTATTGCACACCCCTCGTAGCAATATAAATGAAGAACTTTTAAAGATAAATTTTATAAAATTATATAAAACAAAATAATAAAACTTTTTAAAATATATATAACATTATATCTATACATATATATAACATTATATCTATACATATATATATAAATATATACATACATTTTATATATTTATATATATATGTGTATATATATATATATATATATATACAAATTTCTGTAAATAACTTCTAAGTTAAAAAAGAAAAAATGTTAAGTAAAAATATAGATGAAGATCTTTTAAAGAAATTCGATGCGCGTGTTCAAACGCTACAAAGACGTTTCATTCTCAGGTTAAATGCCTGGCGCAATGTTACTTTCTGTAAAAAATTGAAACTTATTCTCTAATGAAATAGACATGAATCTTAGTATGATACTATTCTATCACGTTTTTAAAAGTATTGCTTAGCACATAATGAAAATGATATTAACAATATTAAATATAATTTTCAGCACATAATGAAAATGGTATTAACAATATTTAATATAATTTTAAAAGCCTGAATAAAAAAATACTTATTGTTATTATATTGAAATACTAAAGAAATTTAATTATCTATAAAAATATATATATTACTGAGTAAGAAATTTTATTTATTATTTCATTGGGCTGTGACATTTCATAATTCGTGAGTGTACGATTATGTGTCTGGGCTGAAGAGAATAGGTCAGCAGGAGGCAGATTAAAAGTTTCAGGTAAAAATACAATCGTCATATTTTCATACGGAATTAGTCGTAAGTAAAAACTATTCCTGTTATTGAGATGTACAATATAAGCATGGCCAATAACATTAGATGCTTTGGTGTCCTGGAACAAACTGTTCTCGCTCATAAGGAACTCAATTCTTTCGCTTATAGGGGTTTCTACATACATAAGAGATCTAAATAAATCATTTTCCTGACACAGTTAAAAATACATTTAGAGTAGTTTCCGGTAGTATTTGTGCTAAATTATATGCCGTTTCTTTATTAAAATAAACACTTTAATCATTCTGGAGATATACTGCTTAATTAACAACTGCTGATCTCCAAAGATACCCTATAATGATTCATTACTAGAGATATATCTACCTCTCTTATAAACGTTAATCTCAACTCTTGCAGTATCTTTACCAATAATAAAAGTAGTCATATCACTATTCTTGCTGACAGGTTTTGTTATATATTTGCTTGCTTTGATACTGCAATATCTCACATTAATATGTGCCAATAGTATTTTATATAATAAACCAATATACGTTATTACCAATCAATTGTTCACAGTTATTAGTTATCCTCTAACAACCAAGGTTTTCATTGTATGCCTGTGATAGAGATAGTAGCCACTATTGTCAGTATGTGTTTCTGCAATAAAATCCATTGGATATTTTTTTAAGCATTTGCGATCTTGCATACATGCAATGCTGCATTGAGAACTCCACGTGGAATTTGATTAGTTGGGTTTTGATGATTTCAAAGGGGTAAGCATGTTTATCTCATACTTCAACGGAAATTATTTCTCTGTGTTCTAATGTATACTTTTAACTAATAAGAATGTGAGAGTGAACAAATCCTCTCTTTGGTCACTCAATTATTGTCTTGCAAGCATAAAGTTCAGCAATAAGTTTAACTTCTTTGAGAAATCAGCTTTTCATGAAATACGCAAGCAATCAAATAATGGTGAGTCCTTACTGTTTGATGTTGAAGAAGTTCAATTGTCATTTCAATCAAGTTTGGATTACAGGTGAACGTAACAGAAGGATATATAGTGGTCCTTTGCATATATACGGCATAATCGCGTTGACACACCGGTTCTCGTCAGATCATCGAAGTTAAGCACCGTTGAGCCTGGTTAGTACCAGATGGGTGACCATTTGGGAATTCTAGACGCTGTATGTATTATCCGCTTATCTCGACATTTGTTTTCAAGTCGTCTTGTACATAAACTTAACTTGCCAATGATATTTAACAATGCCGACTCAGGATAGGTGTGGTTAGAGATTGAGGACCTCCTGCTACAAAAATTTCACGAGCAAGCACCCCTTCGTTGGTATTAATAGTCTGTCAAAGACTGAAGGATCCTGTGGTCCTTCTGCATAACTCAAAAACAAGATAAATGTTTGTCTAACATTTCTATGTTTCCTAATCGGAATTTATAGAGTCTCGCAAGTGTATTTTACATCTTTAATTTAATGAATTGGATGGTCGCTTCTTTTAAAGACAAATTATGATTACATGCTTCTCATACAATAAAATGAAATAAATGAAACATTTTGATGGTACTGATCGATCTGTTGTAAGATCTGTTGCTGGGTTTCTCTGTCACAATTGAAAATGAAATCCATCTTGATTTTCTAGAAGAAAGTGGTTATTGAATGGAATCATAGTATCTATGTTACGATGATTTACGTTTGTCTGCTCTTTAAATGCTTTTCTGATTATGCATCTTCTACATGTGTTCTAGTGCATATTTAAAACACGTTTAGAATTCTGAGAAAACAAAGTTTGTAAACATATGGCAATGTCTCATTTCAAGCCCAACATTTGAGCGTCTTTGATGTTCTTCAGTTTGAGTGTCACAAAAGTGAAGTAAAGCTGATGAAATTCATGAGAATTTCTATGCAGTAAAAGCACATCACACACACCAAATCACTGACCTTAAATTCTGTAAGTGGTAAAGAATCCAAAGTAACATTTTAGCAGCTCCAAACATGTAATTTGAAAAGCTGAATTCTGTTTTAGAAGATTTCTTCTGAAGTGTATTGGTTTTGGTACATCATGTGTCAATATGTTTTGGAGAAGTTCTGAAGGATTTTGTACTTTTGCCTGCCATACGCGCCTTAAAATAAGCAAGTATATGTCGAAAAGAAAATTCGCACAGAAAATGTTTGCCAAAAAATGACGCAAAAAATTATTTGTCAAAAAGGAAATTTACAAAAAAAGGTTTTAAAAAAGTGACTTTTAAAAATGTTTTATTATTTCAGTAAAACTATTACTTACGCATTAGGAGGTTAAAGTGTTAATACAAACAAAATGGATGCAGTTTAAAATCTTGCCCAGGACTAATTTTTTTGTTTTTTTTTAATGTATAGAAATTTATATACATACAAGCCCGTAAAAAATATTCAGTCGAATTCCCCAACAAGTTTTGAAGAAAAACGCTTTAACTTTATTCTTGTTGTTGTAACATTTCTATACTTTTTTTACCAAGAGCGGAGGACCACTTGAAATATCAAAATAAAATATTAAATAGAAAAAGTTTTTAGTCTTCAAAAAACCTCATTACCTTGAAATCAATATATATATATATATATATATATATATATATATATATATATATATATATATATATATATATATATATATCAAACACGGTATTTTTATATATATAGTTAAGTGGCAGTTTTAGTCATTTACAACTGCTTTAAAGCTTCACCGTTTACTCATTTTTCGACCAAATTTCAAGCAATTATTACAATTTATAGATCACCTTCTCGGCTATATTGTAAAAAACATTTCGTTCAGTAAATCAAAAGTTATGGTCTATTTACTGGTGTTCAAAATAGTAGAAAAACGTAAGGAGGTGAGCGACGTTTTTTTATGATTAGTTTCCGCAGCAACCTCATCGCTTCAGCGACTAGTGTTGCTACAAATTCACTGCTCTCATGAAAAGAGAAGTAACAAGTGAAGCAAAGAGAATGAGGGAAGACGAGTGTTTTACATATGTATGTTAAGTTTATGTGGCAAAGGAATAAGACTGAAATTTAAAAAAGAACAAGTGAATTTACTAGAAGCTTGGAAAAATTATGGATTGCATTAGAAAAATTCGAGCATGAAAAGTAATATTGTTAAGCTTTAACATGGAAACGAAAATGGTAGGGTATTCTAGTAAAAATATAATAAATTTATATCTTTATATAAAGCAGCATTAAGATTTTTTTTAATTCAGTTTAACATTATATGATCATTTCTTATGCTACAATATTTTAAGTTATAAGTATAGTATATTGTTTACTAGAATATATTGTCCTTTGCTTTTACATATTTAAGCTTAATCATATTACTTTTCTATGGTCCCATTTTTCTGTTGTAATATATATATATTCTGATTTTTAATATCGTAAATACGACCCCCTCTCAAAAGAATATATAATATCGGGATTTTTTTTATATTGTGAACTGCTTAAGAAATTTCCGGGATTTAATAAATGGTACTATATATATATATATATATATATATATATATATATATATATATATATATATATATATATGAACGTACATATTGCAGTCAGTGCTATAGGAGCACTTGCTTAACAAAAAATTCGACATTATTGTGATTCATATTTTCCAACCATCGACATTGTAATTTTAAAAGAAATGATGTTATTGTCGGGTGATGACTCAACGGTATTTCCAAATTAATACATAATTACATCGTTTTCTTTTAAAAGTATTTCTTTATAATTTAAAAATTTAAGGAAAACACGGATTTCTCTCAACAAAAATGAAACAGTGAGAATTAATATTTTCCTGTACATCCAGGTCCACACCTTTTTCAGACAATACTAAATTTACGATGGTCTATTTTGTATTTTTTATGTTTTGGAAAGCATACACACACGCCAATAGTCGACTACTGTTTATATAATAAAATAGCAAGGGTATGCGGCGTAGCTCAGGGTTATAAAAATTAAGTAGATATGAAAATATTTTGTCATATCTTTGTATTAAAATTTCTATCTCTCTTTTTCTCTCTAACCATCTATGTATATTTCTCTTTATACTTGTTTTCGTTTTACTGTCTTCATCATTAACGTGTTCTTTATCTTTTATCTAATTAATTCCTTTTGTGTGTATTACTGAGCTGAAAAACTGTAATTAAGTTACTCAACCTACTCCTTTTTAAATGCAATACTGTATCCCCCTATTAATAATAATTGCCACATAGAACAAAACCATGGGATTATTGATTCCGCGTTAGTCCGTTTAGTCCACCTTTTAAAATTACACAAACAGAAATTACGTTTATAATTAGAATAGTCAAAAGAAATGATATATTTTATCATTATTCACATTTATTGATTGCGTACAACCACCGGTTAAATAACAAAAATGGTTATTAACACACACTTATCAAATATGATAGAATAATATTAATTAAGAAAATTTTATTGCAGGCTGACAACACCGAGTAGATCAAAACCGAATATTATTAAATAATGTTAGGAGAGTTCACCGCATTGTCCAAAGCACGGTATAAACTACCGTATAAAGAGAAATCCTGTTTATAATTATAATTTACTTGCAACCAGGAAGGATAATCTCATGACCACAATAAAAGATTAACATAAAAACTGCTACCAAAACGGGGAGATAATGTATGTTTTCAGCATTTAAAAAACCTTAAAAATAGTTATGTTCATAAGTGAATTATAGGACTTTCTCAGTCATGTTTTGGTAGAGTAATATTATAATGAATCTCGTGAACTATTTAATAGATATAACAAGTTTCAATCATGTCATATTTATTCTTGTCGAAATATTTTAGGAAACTTTTAAATACAAGTTTTCAGGCGAGCTATGATTAAAATAGAAATGGTTTTCAAACTTAAAGAATCCATTACTATATTCGAACATTAAATACGTATGATATGTAGTTAGACAAATGCACTAAATATTTTTGTTTATTCATGAACGCACATTACACTACGGTCAACCAAACTACGGGTATAGAGAGATAGAATACACATTTTTCTTTATTTAAATATTTGTGTCATATAAAATTATACCTTAAACACAATATAAAATGCTGGGTTTTGTTTCTTTACGTACGTCGTGCAAAGGAACTTCTAATATATTTGAGAGTAAGTAAAAATTCCAGTATCCGGAAAATGTCTATCATTATTAATAAATTAAACTAGTTTTTATCTTCTGATAACAATCCCCTAGTGGTTGAATTATATGAATTAAATAATTCGGAAATAAGTTTGTTTTTTAACTAAATATTGAAGATAATATTATATTCATTTTTATTCGAATCATGCTAATGGTAGAAACAGAAAGTATTACTCTCTGCTTAAATCTTGAGATCAAACACAATTATCAAATTTGTAAACAAAGATTAAACATTATATTTATCAATTCATTTGACTATGTTCTATTGATGAAATTGAATGTCGTTTTTTTTTTATTCAATTTTCCTCCCTACTATCGGGGATATAAGTTGTAGGGATATTATGAAGGGAGATGAGTGGCAAGAAGTCTGTTTACATTACACTTGAACTTCTGCATGTCAGTACAGTTGAGAAAGAAGAATTCTGGAAGGGGGTTCCAAAGTCTAGAAGTTCTGGGAAAGAAACTACCGGAGTAGAACGCCTTCTTAAACCCAGGGATCTCTACTGTAAAGGGGTGGGATTTAGCTGCTTGTCGGGTTTGTCGGGGTATTCATGTCGAGGGGGTACAAGTGCTTGTAGTTCGTCAGAGCATTCACCATTAAAGTACTTGTAGAACAGGCAGAGGGATGCAAAATTTCGTCGATCGGAAAGAGGCTGAAGTCTAGATGACAGTTCAGGATCTATCAGGTCGGCGAGTCTTTTGAATTCTGTCAAGGAGTGAGAGACAAGTAGCTGATGCACCAGCCCAAATGTGACAACAGTACTCCATACATGGCGAATAGTGGCCTTATAGAGGTGCAGGATACTTTCATGCGTAAGTAGTTTTCTATCATGATAAGGAGAGCCCGTCTGAAGTCTTATTACATTTCATTTTTATCTTAACTGTTACCACGAAATGGTCAGAGGATCCCAGAGGAGATAGAACGGAACATGAACACAGCTCAGGGGATGTTGTGAGGAAAAGGTCTAGAAGGCTTGCATATTGACCGGGTGTATCGGGCACACGGGTGGGTTCGTCAACAATCTGAGTGAGGTCATAGGAAATGGCAAAATCATGACAAAACCTCCTCTCGTCATCGGTTTTATTTGAGTGGGCCAGCCATTCCACATATTACCGCAAATGTGAATGTTAGCCGAAGGATGAGCAGACAGGATGTGGTCAATTTTCTCAGATATGCTCTTAAAGATAGTAACCCCACTATGTAGGGGCGATAGAGGGCAAATATAAATGCAGTGGTGTGAGCAATTGCAGCCCGGAAGCCCGGAAGCACATATAGGGTAAGTAAGCACCTTCTCTGGAGATTTCCCTACCACATGGAAAGCCATCTTTGATGTAGGCACATATTCCATACCCATGACGATCTTGGGGGTCAGATTTAGATGTTAAGTTTGAGTATCGTTTAATTATGAATTTGTCTAGCGAGGTGGTTGGCCCTATGCCAGTTTCACTTAGTAAGAAAATGTCCAGCTTCGTCTCCTGTAATTATTGAAGGGAACAAGCTGAGTGGTGGTAGAATTGAATGTGACCATCCATTTTTGTCCCCATTCCTCGACAGATTGGATGTCATACTCTAGTGTTTCTGCTATTTCCTTAGATATGCGTTCATTTGTTTTCTCCCCGTACCTGTTAGAGAGAATGGTGTCATCAGCAAATATACCCATCTCTGAAACAATTTTATCAGGGAGGACATTTATGAATATCAGGAATAATAAAGGTCAAAGGATAGACTCCTTGTACTCCTGCATTTATATCATATTGTTTAGATGTACTACTGTTAAGGATAACCTGGATTTTTTCTTACTTAAGAAGGATTTAATTACGTTATGTATTATTTCAGTGATTCCATATTATCTAATTTTCCTTAGAAGACCATCGTGCCATACCCTGTCAAAAGCTTTAGATATATCGAGGGCTACCGCGCTACCCACCCCTGTTTTGTCCAGTGAACGGTATATACGTTCAGAAAATGCATGTAGGATATCTGCAGTGAAACGGACTTGCCTAAATCCATATTGATTGTCCGTCAGGACTTTAGCAGTTGTAAGCTGTAATGGACTAGAACTTGATTAATTAAGGACTAAAATATTTTGACTAAAAGCGAGAGAAGGCTAATGAGGCGATAATTGAATGGGTCAGTTCTATCGCCAAAATACTTAAAAATTGGTACTACAGAAGCGGTTTTCCTGCAGTCAGGAAAGCAAGATTCGTTAAGGCATTTGTATAAACGTTTGGAGAGAACTGGAGCAACTTCAGCGGAGCATTTTTTTAATATCACAGCCGGAATGAGATCGAGTCCACTTGTTTTTGATGTGTCTAGGTTTTTTTATGATACCATGTACCTGAGAAGGTGTGATTTTCAAATCATCTAGTGTGGCGTCTGTCTCCAAAGGAAAGTCGAGGAGGGAGTGGTGTGCTGGATCCAGTGTGGAGTTTGAGCAAATTGACTGGCAAGCAGGTTAGCTTTCTCGGTTGCCGTGCAAGCAACCTAATTATTGTTTGATATTGGGGGAATCTGGACTGCCCATTATTTATTACACTGTTGTAGATTTTCCAAAAATCACGGGCTCCTAATTGTTGTGCTTCGGTTTCAGTGTATTCTGTCTTAGCTGTCGCTAATCCTCTCTTAGAATTACCTCTAGCTTCTATATACTTCTGTCTGTTTGAACTGGACTTATGTAGGTTGAATCTGAGGTAGGCATGCTGCCTTTGAGCGATGGCAACTGCACAAGTAAAAGTAAACCATTGGGAAGAGTGGAGCTTACTATAGAATTTCCATGTGGGAACATGTGCTTCAATTGCAGTTGTGAACTATTCACTGGCCTCATTTACACACTTTTCAGCTGGAAGAGAAAAGATATTACCTAATCGAGCATCTCTGATGAGATATCTGATGGCTTCCCAGTATGCCTTTTTGTAATACCTCGTTGTTTTGAGCAGTGGGTCTTCAGTTTTGGGTCGAGAATTTAGGGTGATTTCTACTATTATCACAAAGTGATAAGCATTCCCGAGTGGACTGTGGTCAGAAATAGATCTAGAAGTGAAGCATGTTGATATTGTTGGTCTGGGAAACGTATCGGAAATGTAACCGTCTGTTATAGAAAATGAGATATAGAGAAGATATTTGTTGTGTTACCAGCTACGTCTGTGTAAGTAGAGAGTCTAAGCCAGTTACTGTGGTGGACACTGAAGTCACCAAATACATGTAATTGTGCGCTACTATCGAGGGAGAATGCTATATCTATGCCGTTAGTGACTTTGTTTATTAGGGTACAGTTCTGGGTTGAGAGAGAGAGAGAGAGAGAGAGAGAGAGAGCGGTAGAGAAAATAATAGTAGCTAATATTATGTTGCACGTTTAGTCTTAAGCACATAAAGGCCTGGTAGTCTGTTTCTAGTTTTGTTTCTCTAGTCAGGGGAGGGTGTTACGAATATAGACTCCAAGCCCGTGCATATGCCTGCCTGAGTCCTTAAGGCAGAGTGGGAGATAACCAGAAATGTTAACGTGTTGAGAAGGAATAGAGGAGTGTAGGTTAGTTTCACTTCATGCTAACATATCCGGGGTGTTTACCAGGAGAAATGATTCAACATAATCTAAGTTAGTTCGGAACCCGCGGATATTCGTAAATGCAAGCCTCAAGAGAGAACACAGGTTGGTTTTCTTTTAGTTTGGTCTTGGTTTAAACGTAATTTTTTCTTGATCTGTCATTTCATTTTATTTAATTGAAAAGTTTCAGTTAGGGTGAGTAAGGTGTGCTGGACAAGTGGTGGTGCAGAATATTATACATGCAATACAGGTAGACTATCAGCTGTCTCATCATCCACAGGATTGTGGCCTAAGGAAAGCACACCGGGGATGAGTTCAGGGTTCTTTTTCATGCCCGGCATAGCACTACAAACATCCCGATATAATACAACTGTTGATGAAGCAGCCGCTCTAAGCACTACCAAAGAGTTTGGACTATCAGTTGGAAACAGCAGTCAGGAACTGTCAATCCGATATCCTCAAACCATTAGACAAAAGTCAGTCCAGTCCAACCGTACCGGCATGTATGGTAATGATGCACTCCCACAATGCCCAGTTTAGGGGGATGGGATGTGGCAGGAGTGGGAAAACAGCATTCATTGCCCTAGTCAGGAAACAAGGTCGACCACTGTATGATTCTCTCGAATCCCCGTGATAGCACCTCTACGCCAGGCTAATAGGCAAAGAAGGAGTATGAAAGCCGGGCGATAGACGGAGCTTATCTTCTTCTTTAGCAGTTTAGGTTTGAGTCACCAGCTCTAGGAAGGTTGTCGTCCGGGACTGAAGAGAGCTCCCTTTCCTAGGTTTAGCTTCAGAGTTTTCCTTCTCCTAGACGGAGGACCAGAGGAAATCTACGGGTTTATCACCACCGAAAGTGTTCACCCCGCGCCTGGGTCCTAAACCAGGTATTTATGCGACCCCGCATGGATAGTTAATGTTGATTGGTTATGTAGT
Organism: Euprymna scolopes; assembly: GCF_053919585.1. Taxonomy (NCBI): domain Eukaryota; kingdom Metazoa; phylum Mollusca; class Cephalopoda; order Sepiida; family Sepiolidae; genus Euprymna; species Euprymna scolopes. The sequence continues at coordinate 54,767,978 of NC_136482.1, read as the reverse complement.
AGGCTATATATCTACTGAAAAGTTACAATCCTTGGAGTGATTAAAAAGGAAATTATTATGCTTTTGCTTTTCATTTCCATTGTTACTGGAAGAGAATAGATAAGTAAGGATTCATGCAACTAAATTTGCAACAGGATTAGTTTGAGAGAGAGAGGGAAAGAGGTAGGAGAGGTTAGATATAGTTTATATGTTAGTTTTGGAACAGGATTACATGTTAAAGTATGATTAATTTGATATTAGGAATTAAAATTTGGTGCCCAAACTCTAAGTATTTAAGACGTCAGAAAGATTAGAGGTATGCTCAATATACATACAAGTAACAACATTTGATTTGGAGTACAAATATATAAATAAAATATATAATGGAAAATATATAAGTTATGGCGTATTCTGCAAGTATAATAAAGTGTAAATGGATAAATGGCATGTTTTCAGTAGATAGGAATATATGGAATTTTACATATTAATATGTTCTTCAGACATCTAACGAAGGAAGATAGCTTCGCCTTTCTTTTAAGATCCGGAAGTTTGTATTTTGTATAACAAAGCGTTTCGGTTCAGTTTTTATGTAGTAATTATTATACTACTATCTTCTATCTAAGGGGAAAAGATAAAGGATTGCTATTTATTATAGATCACTTTACACCTATGTGTAAGACTATAGCTAGTAAGTATCTACTTTAAAGTTTAACTATGGGATAACTATATAAGAGCCAGGTACGTCCAAGGATGGAATACTGTTGCCACATCTGGGCAGGAGCTGCTAGAAAGGACTTGTCCTGCCTTGATAGAGTTCAAAATAGACTTCGTAGCCTCGTAGGAGATGTCCTTTTCTCCTCCTTGCAACCTCTATCTCACAGAAGAGATGTTGCGAGTTTGTCTCTGATGTATCGTTATTTTCATGGAAAGTGTTCAACTGAGCTTCAATCTATGGTCCCCCCTCGCCAAACTTTCACAAGAAACACTCGTCTAGCTGTAAACACTATCAATAATTTCCCCCACTCTTTATCTGTGCCTAAACCTAAACGTAGATTCCATGAACAAAGCTTCTTTCTTAGAACTGCACGCCTGTGGAATTGTCTTCCGTTTTCCTGCTTTCCGGCTGACTACAATATGGTTGTGTTCAAGTCTAAAGTAAATAAGTTCTTGATGAGCCGTTCCATATAAGTTATTAAATTTACCAAATTTTCATTACTAATGATTACTATATTGACCAATTTCTACTGTACACTCTTTAACCCTTATCCTTGAGTGGCCTCTTGGCCTTGATAATGTGGTAATGCCTTTGTAAAAAAAAAAAAAAAGAGCATACTCTAAAGCATGCCTTAGTATAAATCTTTAGATGTTAATGTGTATTGATTAATAAAGTCAGTTACGTTCAATGGATTAGATTTAATGGCAGCTGGGAAATAGAGCCGTGATCAGGAGAGAGGGTTTAAATAACAATACATTATAATTACACGTTAGAGTATAGAGTTTAGGCTGGAGTTTAGAAAAAAAGGTTTGTCATGCAAAACAGACAAAGGCAGTTATATTGGAGGTAAAGTATCTGTAGGATATAATTGGAATACGTAGCATACAAACAGCGGTATTTTTACAGTTTTTGACTAAATAATAGGTACATAGTATCGTGGTTTATTGCTAAAGCCCGTAATTTAGGCCAGGTCCAAAGCATTTCAAGGGAGTCTCTGATATTGTAGTTGCGTCTGTCTAATTTTGTTTTTAAAAGAAGTTGAATAGAGTATTATAAGGTGTATATCTTAGCATAAGGATAGAATGAAAGTTTAAGGTAAAATTCAAAGTGATATAAGGAATTAGATAAAGATTAGATCTACGATCACTGGATGTTTAGCTGATCGGGGAAAAATTTTATCTATTCAGGAAATATCATAGTAGTGATATATGATTCAAGAAATTTACAGTACGAGGATACTGAAAGTAAGAGGTGTGCTGTTGATGATCCAGACGTCTATATTAATTCTTAATTTTTTTAAGTAAAAGTTAATATTCAGTTTCAGACATTACACAATAGGATGATTGTGCAAAAATCTTGTTATTCAACGTGAAATTAAATCAATAATAGCAGGTTATAATAATAGTATTATTATAACCGTCATTTGTCGGTGTATGTTTATTTTTATGAACAAGTATAGGCATATATATTACATTTTTTGTGACAGTGATGAATTTTTAAAAAGAAAGAAAACGGAAATCTTATTCCCAGCGTTAAAATAAAAGTGCAAATCTTTATACATTATATGTAACGCTTTATATATAAGACATACAAATTAGTAGTTCAGAAAGAAATACAACAAACTAAAAACATGAATGGTCAAATTTATTATTCCATATAAGATCAATACAGAATTGAGATGTGTGTTTTTTAGAATTACATCTATTCTTAGAAATAGAAAGATGGCCATTTCCAAAGATGGTAAATGTTTAGTGGTATATTCTGAAAAGAAAAAAAGCAGAAATATAAGCATTTAAAAATATTATTAAAATTATGAGATGAACAATGAGATATATAGATCATTTAGAATATACTATGACCAAGTCATCAATTAAATGATGAAGACATTAAATTGTCTGTCTATAAGATTGGAGAATAAAAATGTATTTCATGGTGCTAATGGGATTGAAATAATATATATATATATATATATATATATATATATATATATATATATATGGGGGGTGTACAATATCTGATATAAAACTCAATAAAAGTAGGGATCACATTCTTATATAAGTTAATAAAAAATACAGATTTATTAGTATGGCTTACAAAATATATAAAATAGTTTGACATTGGATTAATTAGTACTCTATTTCAGAAATATTGACTTATAACGTAAATAGTTGAGTTAATAAAATTAGCATTTAATATGTATATACAATGCATTTGTGTACGTCTAACACACACATACACATATAAATATATTTATATGTATGTATATACTTGCATATATATATATGTATATATACATATATATATATATATATATATATATATATATATATATATATATACAAAGCTTGTTTTCTTAAATATTTTCGTGATATACAAAATATACAAAATAAATATACTGAGATTGAACTTAATTTTCACTTCATTTCTACACTATGCTTGATAACTTTAATATATAATTAAATTCTATTTTCCATGCCATATTTTTATTGACCTTATAATGTAGTAAATGTCTCATGTAACTTTACTCATTATTTTTATTTTATTCTCTCTTTCTGTATATATATATATATATATATATATATATATGATGAAAATGATGGAAATAGTATTCCGACAAAATAGAGAAAATAAAACAGGAACAAACCGTATTATGTGTTCATCAACGTTTCGTCTTTATCTAGAGGAAATCTCGAAATAAAGACGAAACGTTGATAAACACATAATTTTTATTTTCTCTCTCTATATATACATGTTTTCGACTACTTGTAACTTTTTTCCTAACTATGAATATTTATTCGATTTTTATTTAATTCACATTATTGACCCACCATATGACTGGAATTCTAACATCTATTATTTTGTTCGAAAAAAAATATGGTTACGTTAGAAACGCACCGCACATTTTTTTTTTTTGTATTTTTTCTCAATACAGACACTTTCAAAAATACACATAAAAAAGAAGAAACGTTCATTGAATATTTTAAAAGAAATACTGTTTTTCTTTAGTATCACTTTTCTATATATTTATACATCGTAGAATAATATAACAAATTTGAAGACATTGCACCTATATTGACGTATTTTATCACACGCTAAACTTTGTAATATATGAAATAAATATCGATTATCTAAATGCAACGTACCAATTCTATAGAAAACAAACAAACACACACACATACACACACACACACACACACACACATATATATATATATATATATATATATATATATATTATTGCATTTTCACCCCAAACAATGCAAAATGCCACTTTATGTAGGAGGTTTCTATCTACGACATACTTTTCAGGGGTACTATGTACGGAGTTGAGCAGTAAGATGTATGTTTACATTACAATTGAACTTCTTCAAGTCATTGAAACAAGAACCTGGAACCTGTTGCAATCAAAAGAAAGACACTATTAGAGTAGAAAGATTTTTCTATCGTGTAGAGGTGGAATTTTGCTGCTTGTCGGTTTTTTCAGGGATATTTACGACAGCGATTGAAGCCTAACTGACCGTGCGGGACCTATTAGGTTAGAGACACTTTTTTGAATCTTGTCTAAGAGTGAGAGACTAGTAGCAAATGTACCAGCCCAAATGTGGCAACAATACTCCATCGGTGAATGGCGGCCTTGTAGAAGTACAAAATACTCTCAGGAGTAAGTAATTTTATATCACGGTAGAGAGAGCCCACCTTATATGCAGCAACCTTAGCAATGTCCTCAGTGTATCCGTTACAACTCTTGTTCCCTGTGAGGGGAGTTTGTATGATGTACTTTCAGGTAATGTTTTATTAACTATGGCTATCGGTTGATAAGCAGTTTTTATAGTTATTAAAGGAAACGAGCTTAGTATTAGTAGCATTGAATGTGACCATCCATTTTAGTCTCCATTCTACTACAGAGTCTTCCTTAAGAACGTCTGCAATTGCCTTGGATACGTCTTCATTCGTTCCCCCCCCCATGTCTGTTATAGAGCGTGGTGTAATCAGTAATTATACCCATATCAGAAACAATTGTATCAGGGAGGTCATTTATGAATATCAAGACTAATAAAGGTTCCATGATCTACCCTTGAGGTATGCCCCCATTTATATCATATTTTTTCGCATACGACCATCGAGGACAACTATAAATTCTCCTTTTTAAGAAAGATTGAATCCTATTAAGTATTCGTTCAGTAATACCATAGAATCTGATTTTCATGAGAAAACTTCGCACCATACACTGTCAAAAGGTGACTGCCCAAGCCTACCCTGTTTTATCCAGTGCATAATACATACGTTAAAAGATTACAGTTAGGATAATTGCAGTAAAACGGGATTACGTAACTGCCTAATGTAGGTCAAACAGACGTTTAGCATCTGTGAGGTTTTGGACATAGCTTGATTAATTATGGATTCAAATATTTGGACAAAAATGGAGAAAGGAGGCTAATGGCGCGATAATTTAATGTTTCAGTTTTCTTACAAGAGTTATATTAAACTGGTACCACAGAAGCAGTTTTTCAGCAGTCAGAAGAGCAAGATTTGTTAAAGCATTTGTTGAAAAGCTTGTAGAGCAATGGAACAACCTCAGCAGAGCATTTTTAATAGTACAGCCGGGATGGCATCAATACCACATGCTTTTGAGGTGTCTAGGTTTTTTATAGATATCATGTACTTTAAAAGGGAAAATTTTCAGATCATACCGTGCAGATTCTGCTCGCAGAGGAAATTCTGGGAGGGAATAGTTTGCTGGGCCCAAAGTAAAATTGGAGGCAACCCGATGGGCAAGCAGATTAGCCCTCTAGAGATTGTTGGATAATGGGGGAATTGTTGATCGCCCATTATTTACTACACTGTTATAGATAAACGTGTATATAAACCAAGCATTATAAGCATAATAACATATACAAGGTGATATGTAGCGAGTAAAGTTTGATGTGAGGTGTTGAAGACGCTCTTAGATTTTTTTTTTTTGCTGGTTGTAAGTTATAACGTGTAGAAAATCTTTATAGTGATCATCTATCGCAGGGATTTTCGAAGCAAAGAGTAACGTAACCAATACATAGGTTTTATTTAATTTGCGGATATATTTATCGGGCAGATATAGAGGGCTACAACGCGCGTGAAGAAGAGAGATATATATTCTTGTACTAAGCATATAATCTCGCCTAGCTTATTCTTGCATTAACCGGAGACCGTTTCCAAACGACTCTGAGCTTTAGATACTTGACTTGTTCATAATTCAAGTTCAACATACGGGATATTTTAATGCATCCACTAGTTACGTCAGTTTTACCCATGCAGGATCATACTTCAGAATTTTAGTCAATGACTTTTTGACAGTCCTCTTCGAACTCGTCCGCAGGGTTACCGTTTTTTACGTAGATCAGGATCAAGAAGTCTTCAAAATGCAGAACACATACGGACACACACACACACACACACACACACACATACACATACACACATACACAGCACACACAGATATATATATATGTATATATATTCTATATACAAATGTGCACGTGTATAAATGCACGCACATACACATATGTTTAAGAATCATTTATATAGGAGAATTATTATTAAGATTATTTGATTATCTGGACTACTATTTTTTTATACTTATATGCACAAATTATCGGTCGATGTAACCTCTGACCTTCTTCAAGTTCTTTGGTTGGATTAGAAAATGATTCGTAAGAACTGGTTTTAAATTTAGAACTGAACTAATCCATGAGTGAATCGGCTATGCCAAATAAAATAAGAAAAATGTACGTCCGTAGATCAAATAACGGTTTCACTTCGAAATATTCCCAGTGTTCCAAGGACCAATCAAAGATATGATAGATCGGCTAAAAGGTTTTTAAGTTAGAAAGCATGCATTTAAGAAGTTTGAGTCGTAAATCCGTCGAAATGATACGGATCACATCTATTTACATTATCATATTATTATATTATTATATATATTATTAAGTTATCATGATATTATCAATTCATCATCACAGTAACAATTGTAACTATATTCAAAATAATCAGTTAAATCATAAAACAATAATACGAATTACGTGAACCCAATGTCACATATAATGATCTCGTTAATTTACGGAATTAAATATTTTTACAAATTAACAATCAAATATTGTAATAGATGCAGTGTGGTTAGATTTGATATGTATCATTTTAATCAGTGAACTTAAAAGTTCTAATAATAGAAAAAACACATAATTGAATGGCCACTATATATTCTGTTTTTTTTTTATAATTGTAAAACTATATTTGTATTGAATCCTCTTTAAATGAATACAGTATACTGTAACTCACCGGTTTAGTATAGGAGTGTATGCATCAATAAAAACTGTCTTTACCAAACCAGTTTTTAGTGGTGCCGATAAGTGCTGCTAACGGACGTAGCAGCTGGGTAAACTCCAGCAAAACCTGTAGGGTAACCGTATCCACCATAATTCCATCCGACAGCTCCAACAGGATATCCCCATCCACCATAATAGCCTCCATATCCATATGGAGCATGGTTTGTTGTTTGGCTATAAGTCGATGTGGCTGGATATCCGTAACCACCAAGTCCCCTTCCTCCATAATAACCTCCATACCCGTATGGGGCATGGTTAGTAGTTTGGCTATAAGTCGATGCGGCTGGATATCCGTAACCACCAACTCCCCATCCTCCATAAAGACTTCCATATCCGTATGGGGCGTGGTTAGTAGTCTGGCTATAAGATGCTGTTACCGGATAGCCGTAACCACCAACTCCCCATCCTCCATAAAGACCTCCATATCCGTATGGGGCGTGGTTAGTAGTCTGGCTATAAGTTGCTGTTACCGGATAGCCGTAACCACCAACTCCCCATCCACCGTAGAGACCACCAATTCCGACTGGAGCGTGATGAGTTGTTTTGCTATAAGACGCTGAGGTTGGATAGCCGTAACTACCTACTCCCCATCCACCGTAGACACCTTGACGTAAAAATAGAAAGATTCTAAACATTAATTAAAAACATAAAGATTCTAGACAACTATTCAAAACATTACAATTGTCTTACATTATTATTATGCAATGTGTGAATTGCATTACACTCATATTTGTTTTCATATCAAAGGATTATACAATTACTTGATTTTATTACAAAAATTTACATACGCTCAGATTGAAAAAAGTTTAAAAATCGATATCGTTATAACCAAATTAATAGAGAAAATCGACACTCACGCGCACCGACACGATATGACACGTTCACAATACATGTAGTTAATGAAATGTCTTACTCAGTGAAATATAGAAAATTCGTAAGGATATTTACCTGGTAAGATGGCTGCTGCATAATTGCTGAACGCGATCACTGTAAAAAAAAAAGTAAATGCATATATATATATATATATATATATATATATATATATATACAAATAAATATATATAAAGTTACTTATATAAAATATATGAAGTTTTATATATATATAAAACTGTATATATAAAAAGTAATTTATATATATATATAAAGTTTTATATATATATGTATGTATATATATATGTATATATATAGATCATTACATTTTTAAAATATCACATAACTGTGAAAAAACTTTTGCACCTTTACTGTAATATTAATTTTTTCATCTGTATATTTACGTAGATTACTTCAAATGAATGTAGACATTCACGTAAAAATGGGTCTTAATTCACGTTTTTTTACATGTTTTTGATATTCCATTTCACCTTGATTTTCTTGTTTATATTTTCACCGATGATAAAAATAGTTTTCTTTGTAACCATTTGTTGCCAATATTATTTTTATTTGTTTTGTGTGGGGGAGGAATCACCGCCCACTGGTTATTTTCCGCTCACGTGACATCACTAAAAGGAACTTTCGGTCAACATAAAAGTTGAAACATTAAATAGACATTTGGGGGCTATACAAAAATGTAATTTTTAAATTATTTCTTGGATGATGAGTATTTTTTCTGTTTTTTATAACATGTGTTGACAAAAAATAATTTGTAAATTTTCTTGAAAAAACTTTTCGTTTTTTTTTTTTTATCAAAAACAACTTTTACCTAACAATTTACGATTAAAAAAATCAGTTTCTTAGAAAGAAAAAAAACAAACTTTTGTTGATAAAAATATTGCAAAAGACTAATAAAAGTAAATAAACAAAATGCAATTTTCTTGTGAAATATATATATATATATATATATATAGTCATCCACATACAGTACTGTTTCGCTGTTTCACAGCTCATCAGTGCGGCTAGACAGGCAACTACCTCAAGCCAGGATTGAAACCCGACCGTTTGTACGGCAGTCAAGGCTCCTAACCATTACGCTATTGGCGGCTGCTTGAACGAGTAGTGAGTTTAACGATGTTTTGATATCGTCTGAAATACCTCCGCTCGATTTGTTTACACAAAGAGCGCCGCTTATATGCTAATGGTAATTCGTGTTTCACTTCTCAATATGCTCAACTCAAGGTGAGGAGCATTATAGTCATCCACATACAGTACTGTTTCGCTGTTTCACAGCTCATCAGTGCGGCTAGACAGGCAACTACCTCAAGCCAGGATTGAAACCCGACCGTTTGTACGGCAGTCAAGGCTCCTAGCCATTACGCTATTGGCGGCTGCTTGAACGAGTAGTGAGTTTAACGATGTTTTGATATCGTCTGAAATACCTCCGCTCGATTTGTTTACACAAAGAGCGCCGCTTATATGCTAATGGTAATTCGTGTTTCACTTCTCAATATGCTCAACTCAAGGTGAGGAGCATTATAGTCATCCACATACAGTACTGTTTCGCTGTTTCACAGCTCATCAGTGCGGCTAGACAGGCAACTACCTCAAGCCAGGATTGAAACCCGACCGTTTGTACGGCAGTCAAGGCTCCTAACCATTACGCTATTGGCGGCTGCTTGAACGAGTAGTGAGTTTAATTATATATATTCAGTAGTGAGTTTAATTATATATTCAGTAGTGCGTTTAATTATATATATTCAGTAAATTTACTGTAGGTTTTGTTATTTTTTATTTATTGCATTTCTATTTTTCCGGTTTGTTTTGATATTCGTCTGTTACTTTGCTTGGTTACTGCCGGTCGAGCCCGAAATGACTAAAAATCCCGAGGATCGGGGTCAAATTCTGCAAGAGTACCAATATATATATATATATATATATATATATATATATATATATATATATATATATATATATATATATATACGGGGTATTTATTGTACAATCGGCCGATAAAAATCGGCCCGCCGAAAAGTTGATATTCAATTTAAAAAACACTTACAGTTTTTGTCAATTTCAAGAATAAGCAATTCTATCTATATAATTTCCATGTTACAATTATTTAGGTCTTCCATGATTCAACGAAAAAAATTGTTTGTTTTGTCTCTCAACATGTGACGCCAGCACAAGGGAAATGGCTAAAATTTCTAAAAAAGGGACATCTCAAAATATTGTGTATCCACAAATATTGTATTGAGAACATAAACATGAGAAACATACCTTTTGTCTTTTTTGTGTTCCATTTAAACAACCACAGCAACGCGTGACCGGGTACAGCTAGTATATATATATATATATATATATATATATATATATATATATATATATATATATAATGCGCGTAAGTATTTCTACTAATAAATGTATAATACATATATTTACCATAATCAATTTTTATATAAAATTTAACGACGACAGAGTTTTATTATTTGGAATAATCGTGGTACTATTTTCACCTTGGTAATTGTTTTTACGGCAATTGGTTGGAAATAACAGTTTAATTATAGTTTTGTCGAAATAAGAAAGCCAGGCGGTATTTTGAAAGAATCGTAGATTGTTACTTTCTGATATGGAATGTAACATTCATGTTATTCCAATTTAGCGCGAGGATTAAAACTTATAACCTAAAATAAATGTCACTGAAAACTTATTTGACTTATAACTCTGTTATGTTGATGTCAAGCACAATTAGATAATGGTTTACCTTATTATGTTTTAGCGATTTCCGTGTATTAAAAGTAGGATATGTATGCAATAGATATTTCGAAAGAATGACTTACCTGCTAATAAAGTGATCATTGTTGCTTTCATGTCTTCGGTTGATTAGAACACTGTTAAAAGATAGACGAAAAAATAATGCAAGTTTTTCCAGAGAATTTATGTCATTTGTATGAATATATAAAGGGAAAAAACGATACTGTAAATGAATTTTGCTGATATATATATGTATATATATATATATATATATATATATATATATATATATATATATATATATATATACATATATATATATATATGCCTGTGTTTGAGTGATAATTTAATATCATAAGATAGTGGATAAAGGAAAGGATGATAAATTTGTTGCCCTACAGAAAGTAAAACTAGTGTTTCATTTTAAAAACATCAATTCGGTTCCGGAACCGGGAGCCTACCATTTCTACAAACTCCGCCAGTAGTTCGGCAAAAACTCGGCAGAAACTCAGGAGATATCGGTGATCAGTCTGGCTTTGGTATTGTGGGATATCATTTTGGTGATGTTCTCGACGTATGACCAAACAAAGGAGTCCAGCAGTTCAGGTTAGAGGAGAAGGGTACAAAGTCGAAACACTTCTTCTAGAGTCAAGCTTTGGACTTGTGGGCTGAGTCCTGCTGCTACACCCAGGATTTATCAGCGGCTACCTGATTGTAACACATTCTTTAGCACATCCATTTGGTGTTGACTTTCCAGTTGCTTTCGAAAATGTGAGGAGGCATAGTGTAGGCCTTACTTGGAAACACACCAAAGACCATAACCGTGACCGGAAACTTTGTTTCCCTCACTTTGGGAAGTTCCTTTTATTCCTGGATATTCAGCGATGCATTTTTAGGGTGATGTCAATGGTCCTGTTGAAATAATTTGGATCAGTAGAGAGCACGAATTATACAGACACATTTCCGATCTCGCTTGTTGAACATTGTGTCACATTCATACATGATAGACGGCTCCTATCGCTCTAGGAATTTGTACACAACCGGCCAAGTAGTAGATGGTCTGCAATATCAAACGGAAATGAAATCTCTTCATTTTTTCTAGGGTGACAGTTTTATGGTTTCACCTTGTAGTTATTAAAGTGCGCTCAGTAACTAACGCATGAACATATATATTACTTTTCAATGGGCATTTACATATATATATATATATATATATATATATATATATATATATATATATATATATATATGTATGTATATTAAACCTTCACTAATATCGTCGGCAGAACTTTTTTTTAAGGAGTTGAAAATTATAACGAGTTTTTTTTTATTAATAGAAATAAATAATAAGATGTAAGATGATACATGCCCGATATTAGCACATACACACACACACACACACACACACGCATATATATATATATATATATATATATATATATATATATATATATATATATATATATATATATATATATATGAGTGAAAAGAAGTAGACAAACAATAAATACTATTCGGTTGTGGCGAAAATTCTTACGGAATGTTAAATTTGAATTTCTAATTAAGTATTTTCAAATTTTTAGTTTTCGTTTTAATACTTTTACTTTATATATCATTTTAAATGGCGTTTTTCACTCTCTCTAATTATTTTAATTACAATTGTATTAAAACAATTATATCACAACGCTGAATACAAGAGAGAAAAATGCAAATTCGAATAACATTTATTACAATTCAATTTAGGCCACAAAGCTGCTAAAACAGTTCGTTATATCAACGAAATGTTTGGTCCAGGAACGACTTCTAAACGCTCAGCACGATGGTGGTTTAAGAAATTTTGTGGCAGTGACAATCTTGAAAGTGTAGTAGTCAACCATCGGATGTTGACAACATTTAATTAAGAGTCTTAGTCAAAGCCAATTTAGTGTACAGCTGTTTGAGAACTTGCTTCTGGATTATACGTAACGTATACGAAGATTTCCAACCATTTGAGAGAAATTGGAAAGACAAAAAGAAACTTGATAATTGGGTGCTTTGCGAATTGGACGACAACAAAAGAAACGCCGTTATGAAGTGCCATCATCTCTTCTTTTACGCAACAAGAACAACCTGTTTCTCAACCGGGTTGTGACTTGCGATTAAAAGCGGGTTTCTTACGACAACCAGCGATGCGAAACTCAGTAGTTAGACGCCGACAAAGGTCCACGAAACTTTCCGAAGCCAGAGTTGCACCAACAGAAGACCATGCTGAATGTTTTTTGGTCTGCGATCGATCTCACTTATTACAACTTTTGAATGCAGTCGAAACCATTACAGCAGAGAAGTACTGTTAACAAATAGATGAAATACATTAGAAACTTCGACAACAACACCCAACATTAATACACAGAGAAGGGCAAATGCTCTTTCACGACAATGCTTGACCGCGCAGTGCTAAAACGATCCTGCAAAAATTGAACGAATTGAGCTATGAAACTCTATATCATCCGCCTTACTCTTCAGACCCCTCATCAACCGACTACCATATTTTAAACTTCATATATAAGGTATTTGGACCTGTAGCATACTTTCAATTCGTTTTTTAACCGTTTAAATAGGTGCTGAGGGGACACGATTGCAAATGAACTTGGGCCTAGCGGAAGTTGATTATACTATATATTATTTAATTGGAATGCATCATTGAGATGAGCATTGTTTATTAATTGATTTATTGCGGACTATTATCCTCATCTTTTTTAATTGTTGTTTCACGACGTTTCTCAATAAGTAATTCCAATTACATAATGCATATACCATTCGGCACGGACCCAACTATGGAAGATCAGATAATAAATAAACTTGGATTTATAAGACAAAAAAATACAACCTTGATCGCCCTTCGAGGCCAGTGGCGCAGTGGATAGAGACGTTGAGTCTCTACGGTTTCAAGTGAGCATTGTCTGAGGAAAGCGGTTTCAACTCTACCCAAAGCCGACCAGAGCCTTACTTGGCCAAAAAACGTGGTGAGACGACAACAACTATGGAAGGCAGTAATTGCCGAGGATGCAGTTAGGAGATTCAGAGTTGTTATCCCGTGGAGGTTACAACCTGACGAAGGCCAGAGGAATAGTTGACCAAAACGTTGTGAAAATAACAACTAAAAAAGATGAGTATAAGAGTCCGCAATAAATAAATTGATTATTATACTAGTTTTTTTTCTGCGTATATGTCAATCAAAATTTATAGGTTGAATAGTGTTATTTTTTTACAGTTGTTGCATACATATAGATTTAAAACATTAGCTGTTTTGGTTTCCATTCTAGTTGATGGCACACAAGTCGTTGTTTACTTTTTAAATCACTACGATATATTAGGTACAAAATCAGCGATAGAGAATTGGCTCTATTATAATAAATTTGAAATCTGCATGGATTTAATTATACTATGTAAGCGTATATTACGACCGGGAAACGCCGGCCAGCTTGCTTGTTTTATGTTTAATTCAGTTGCTGGACACTTGATTTTAACAGTTTGCTCTTAAGTAAGATTTAAAAATACATCTGTTAATGTATCTATATTTTAGTACAATATTCAGTACCAGAAAAAGCGTTTTCAGTTTCAGAGTTGTTTGAATAATAGTAAAAATAAGCGTATGGAATTAAGTACGAATCCAAACTAAAACCTGACAGATTTAGACAAGACGAACTTGCTATATTGCCTTTAAACGACTTTTTTAAGACAACTACACTAATAAGCCGTGAATGAAACGCGTGAAAAAAGCGGGAAAAGGCGAACTTTTTCTATTTAACAAATATTAAACTAAACTTTTATATATACACAGTCATTGATCTGCAGGAGACTGCATATCGGTTAATTAATTTGCATATTTCTTTGAAAAACGGGCGTTAACGAATTACTTATTCATTTTTATGGTTTCTTATTGAACGATTGGTTTCATTTTACTATTAAGCTAGATTTTATTTATGCACAATTTTATACATTTTTGCATAATTGCGTAGCATTTATTATGAAAATATTCAACACAACGAAATATTTAAACTCCTTTTAGAATATTTGGTATTCAAAGTTTAAAATTCATATATAGGATATTTGGACAAGTAGCACACTTTCAAGTATAAAAATGACCGTTTATTTGTGGTTACAATAAACATGATTATGCCCTCGTTCTTCTGTTTTTGTTGAATTTTCGTTAGAACGTGCGACATATGATAGATGAAGATAAACTTTGTTTTACTATCGAATCGAAGTTAAAGTTTTTTGCATCAAATCATTTCCTGCAACTAATTACAAAGTATTTACTCAATAATTTTTAAATAAAACAATCTAATTTATACGCAGAAATGTCATCGTTCTGGATTTAATGGCTTTACCAAGTGTTGGCCATCGTCTACATATGCATAGAACAAGTATGTTGTTAAATCATCAAAAATAAAATATTATTCCTTATAAGTATGGAAAATATTTTAATGGATGTGCTTCGATAATCCCAAAGTTCTTGGACACCCACGATGTAGATCTTGTAATAAATTCAACAAGCAGCAAAAGCCCACTTCTGCACTGGAGAACCTTTTACTTACAAAGGTGTGTTTTCTTGAACGGCTAGACTTTTAAATTCCGCCCGGACACCTGCTTCCTAACTGTACTGACATTCAGAAGTTCAAGTGTAATGTGAACAGAAATTTCGATGCTAAACTCCCTACATAGTATCCATGTAAATGTGGTTTCAAATATTAGGCCAGTACGTCAAAGTATCACTGTGCCTTGTTTAGAGTAAATATAACAGTAACAAAAAACAACTAAGGAAAAGTATAGTAAGTATTAATTGAATGATAATTGTTGGATAATTTGAATTTTATATATAGAAATATTGTTACTGTTCCCCATATAATCCTCACTAATGTAACTATTAAAATGCCCACTTTTTTGTTTATTACCCTAAATATATTACATGATACACATATATATAAATATGTATATGTATATATATATATGTGAATATATATACATATATATATATATATATATATATATATATATATATATATATATACATGCGTGCGTGCATAATTTAATGATGCCAAACGTCAAAATGTTAAGGATTTTAATTTCTCATCTTTGATATTTCTTATAATTAAAATACATATCAAGGGCACGATATAATCTTTCAAAAACGGATGACATATTGGCGTTAGTAGATTAATGATGACATCGTATATCATATAATATGCAGTACCACATCTCAATTACTCAAGAGAGATGTTACGCTTAAAATTCAACGTTTGAAATGTTTAATAAATACGACTTGTGGATTCGAAAAAATTATTTTATAGACACACACACACGAATATATATGTATACATTTTTTCAAATATTTCAGTTACATTTTTCTAAAAAATTGCGAGTTTTCTATATCATAATATTGGTCAAAGATTTCTGCTCGATTTTATGTTTGAAGCGCTAAATTTTAAGAGGAAAGTTAAATGAAAACATACAAAGTGCGAATACTTACGGAAATGGATGGTCAAACGATGGGTGATCAAATTGGAGATTACGACGAATGACTTTTGCAGATGGCTTTTATAGCAACATTTTGACATCGGGAGAATGAATCTAATAATATCGCTATTGTGTCTAAATGTCATGAGAAAACTTCGTTTCGCTGTCAGAATTCCAATTCAATCTATTAACACTGATTTGCTTTAAATTAATAAAAAGTGAGTCAAGCATAAAGCACGGTTACCTTTTCTCACGATGTCCTGGAATTCAATTGTTCAGAAATGAACAAGGGAACCAATTAATGCATGAACATTAAATTTATAAAATTAGCCTCTCATAATAATAACAATAATTTTGCAAGTCTGGGAATTGTAACGGATATTTAGTACAATTTATTGAATGAAAACAGACAGATATTACAGTTCTATTCAATGAACTTGTTTTGCAAGATTGACTGAGCCATAAATTCTATGTTAGCACCAATAGCTAATCTGATTTAGCAAATTTACACCGGCAATGAATTATTTTGTTTCAGATTTTCACAAAGATAACGGGAATATATTCCGGTAAAAATTGGGCAGGGTGGGAAAACCGTTATTTAAACCGATTCTATTATTTGATTGCATGAAAAATATCCTTAACGATATACAATACCAATTTGTCTTGGATTCAAGAAGCAAATAGAATTTTTACTGTTTAGTTGTAAAGTTGACATTATTCACTTTAGATATTAACAGTTCGCGTTTTAAAACTCGCGTATTTAAATATAGTATAAAAATATAAAATGCATATGGGAAAATATATAAATAATGTCTGAATATTTTATATGAGCATTGATAATTCGTATGATTTGGATTATTATGTATTAATCTCGAGTGTTATTTTCACAAAGTTTCGGTCATTATAATCTCAGATCATTTTCAGAAGTACAGGGTGGAACGATGAAATTGTCGCCCCAGTAAAGCCGATATGATTCCACTTCTGTTTGATGAAAATCGGTTTTCTTTTTCTTTTTCTTTTCTTTTTTTTTTGCAGACAATCTACTAGTTGGCCAGTTGTGCACGAATACCCCAAGTGCAATAGGAGCCTTCTATCATGTTTGAAAGTGACAATGTTCAGTGAGCGAAATCGAAGATTCGTCACTACCGATTCAAGTTATGACAACATGACTATTGCCAGAACCCTCAATATGCATATCCGGACGGTTCAACGTCCGTGGGCACAGCTCAACGAAGTTTCGGGCCACATTTATGGTCTTCGATTTGTTTTCAAGTGAGGTCCATATCATGCAACCTCTCACCTTCGAAGGCCGTTTGAAAGTTAACACCAAAGTGTACCTGGATGTGCTGAAGAATGTGGTGATCTCCTGGTGCCATTCCGTGTCTGCTCGTCGGTGCTTGTGGAAAAAATATGCTCTCAGTACCGGATCATATCAAGGCAAGGACTGATGCTGAGGCAGTTGCATTGTATAGATGTCAGCTATACTATATAATCAAGTTACCTGAATTGATTTTTCAATAAATATTTTAAAATAAAGCTGTAGTATTGTTTAGTTTAAGGCGACAAATTGATGGGTCAATCCTGTAACTTTTCGAACTCATAGATATGCACGAAATTTCGCACAGAACCTTCTATTTAATTGTCTGGGGGTTAATTCTCTCATTTCGCCTGGCATAATTGATAGAAATCATATGTAATTCACAACTGCATTTGAAGTGTAAGTCATATTGAGAATTGAAATTTTGAATATGTGAAAACTGTAATATCCAAATAAATTTTACGTATAATCCTAGTTTGAAGTTTGTGAGATTTAAACATATATTAATTTTAATGCATATTACTATTGATATATATGTATACATATATATATATATATATATATATACATATATATATATAGGAAATTTATTACTGTGAGTCCAGAATGAGTTTACAAATTGTTTCAGCTAGAGGAAAATCCTCAAAGAGGAAAAATCCAACTAGCATCGTCAGAATTCATAGATGGACTAAGTTATAAAATCAAATAAGAATGGAAAAATCGTACATGAAGGGGAGTTAAAAAAGAAGGGGAGTGGTAGGGAGAAGACGTTGGAATTTAAAGTAGTAGGAGTGTATACAATAAGAGAGGGGGTTATAATTAAATATTAATTATGTGTACATTCTTATATACGTTTTTTTTAGTTTATAACGGTTTAAAATTAAAAGACGCTACTCTTATTCATAACGGCATAAGTAACAGTTAATTTAAAGGATCACCATGGCAACAGGTTGGAGAGTTAATGTTAGTGAAGGAACGGGTTGAAAATGGGGGTTAAAGTGATTTAGCCGGGTGGGGAGAGATTGAAAGATATTTATTGTTTATAAAATGGAAAGAAATAGAAAAGAAAAAATAAATTAATAAATTATACTTTACAGGTTTATTTTGATAGTATAATGGTAGGTAAGAATATCAGTAAATAAATAAAATAAATTAAAAATTAAAATATTAATAAATAATTGTTAATGATAAGTAAATAAAATACGCACACACGTAAATACACATAGACGCGTACACCTGTACAATGTACGGAGACACATCAATGGGGGGGAGAACACATGCCTAAGTATATATACAAAAACCACAGATACGTAAACATAAAAATAAATAAACACATATATATACATATTCATGCATATACATATATATATACATATACATACGCATATATACATACACAAAAATATGCATACACACATACATACATATATATATATATATATATATATATATATATATATATATATATATATATATATATATAAATGAATGAATAAATAAATTAGCCGGGCAGGTAGAAATAATACGTTACAGGTTTATATTAATAAAATAAAATAGGTGAAAACTTCCTTAAGTAACTTAAATAATAGATTAATAAAATTAAGGAAAACATTTTTATGATAATAAGTAACACACATACACAAATACAAGCACACGCATACATATGTACAGCAAATGCACATACGTAAATGGGGGAAGAGCACATGCCTGAGTACATATATATATACACATACATACATATATATAAATATATACATATATATGCACACATATACACACATAGACACAGATACGTAAAAATACACGCATATATACATATATAAACATATATATAAATACAAATACACATACATACAAATGCACACACATACACATACATATGCATATGTATACATATACATATACATATACATATATATATATATATATATATATATATATATATATATATATATATATATATATAAATTAGCTGGGAAGGGGGGAATTGAAAAATATTTTATAAATAATTTTTTAATTTTCGGGCGTTGTAGTTGAAGGAAAGAGAGAAGGAAAATATTAATTAATTAATTATAAGTTACAGGTTTATTTTAATAATATAGAAATAGGTAAGAATATCAGTAAGTTAATAAAATAATAATAAATTAATAAAATCATTAGGGAGATATTTATAATAAGTGAATAAAACACATACACACAAAAAATACACACACACATAAAGACACGTGTAGAAGATACGCATACAAATACAAATACATATATATATATATACATATACATATACACGCAAGTAGAAGATACGCACACAAATACAAATACATATATATACACATGCCTATACATATATATACATATACAAATACATACATACACATATACACACACATATACACATACACATACAATACACATACATATATATACATATATATATGTAAATATATATGTATATATATATATATATATATATATATATATATATATATATATATATATATATATATATATATATATATAAATTAGCCGGGCAGGGAGAGATTGAAAAAAATTATATTTTTGTTTTTTTATTCATTATTTATAATTTTTTGAATTGTCGGGCTTTAATTTGAAAGAAAGAAGGGGAAAATAGTGGGGTCAATAGATGAATTATACGTTATAGTTTTATTTTGATAAAGTAAAAATAAGAATATCAGTAAGTTAATTAAATAATAAATAAAAATTAATATAATTATTAATGAAATGTTAATAATAAGTAGATAACAAAAACACACAAATACATACAGATGAGTACACATGTACAAAATATGTACACATATCAATGGAGGAGAAGCATGTGCTTGAGTATATGTACATACACAAATACGTAAATATATGTAAATAAGCTTCGTGTTAAAAATATGATAATTATTATAGAGAGAATTAGTAAGAGGTAAATATAAAAGAAAAATATATAATATGTATTATATGTAGATGGTAAATTAAATAATTAATTAAAGTAGAAGGTAAGTAAATGATTAGTTGTTAACAAGTAGATAATAGACCGAGAAGCAAGTCAGAGGAAACCAATTGTGATAAGTACGTAATTGAAAGATTAGAAATCGAGACTTAACCATGGAAATAGCCAATAAGAAACTATGAGGCGAGAACCTTTAAATAATGACATATGGAGTGATTAAGGCAAAGGGGGGGTACAAGAATGAGTTAGGCAAAGAGAAATTCAGCTTAAAAATGGTGGGGGTAAATAGGTGGGGGTTCTGTGGAGGGGTTCTTTTAGAATGAATGGGGACTATATAGTTTCGATTGTAAATAGGGTGTGTGTAATTCGTAAGTGTTAGATTGTAGGGGTGGGTTATAGTTATTACTAGAAGGGTGAGAAGTTGCTTAAGAGGTGGGATTTATAATGTTTACAATTAAGTGAGGTTTCAGTTTTTTTATTTAGAAGTTTATCTCTATCTCTAAAATTAGTAATCAGTAATTTTTCAGTTAAGCATAAATAACATGGGGAGTTTAGTGATTTACAGGTACTAGCTCAATTCAGAATTTCCCAGCTAATAATTGGGGTGAGGTTGTTTCTGGTAAGTAGTAGATAGTGGTTAGTTAATGAAGTACTATTGGGGTGGTTGAGGTTATTTAGGGAGCATTTATGCACTCTAAATCTGTCTTTGAACGTGGTGCTTGAGAGGCCAATGTAATTTTTTTGTTTTGTGGGTCTTCAGCAGGGGCAATATTTGCTTTGTAAACCACATTTGTTGAGAGACAATTTTGTTGGAGCGGGCATTGGGGTTTGTTAAGGCAGTTACAGTTATTTTGACTATTGTTATTATAGTTGTGGTTATTTAGTATTTTATTGTTGTGTTTTTTAATTTTATTTTCTAGATTAGTTGTAGCTAAGCTTAATAGTGTTCTTATGAAAATTTTATGTAGAATATTACTAGGGGGGAAGTGGTGATTAAGAAGCATGAAGTATTTTTTACCTAATTTAGTTTTTATCATATTATTATAGGGAGGGTTAAACCAGAGGACTTTGCGGGATCTGTTATTTCTATTTGTATTGTTGGGTTTATTAGGGTCCAAGTATGTGATATTAGGGTTGGAATATCCAGATTCTTTTAAAACATTTTCAAAGAAGGGTTTGTGTAGGTTAAAAATGCTGAAGTTAGATGAGTTTGTGCTAAGCCTTTTTTCTATTGATTTAGGGATATGTTTAATAATGTGTTTGGGGTGGTTGGTCATAGGGTGTATATAATGGGGGTATTTATTAATTTTAGTTTATGGTTCATAGGTATTATTAGGGAGGTTAAAAGTAACATCTAGAAAATTTACTGTTTTTAAGTTGGAAGTTATTTCAATCTTTAGATCCATATTCTTCAATTCCGTGATGATGTTCTTTTTAATGCCTTCGCACTTTGGGCCGTTTGCGTTTTCAACAATGATATGGCCATCATCTCTGTAAAGTCCAACGTTGTTGTTGGGGATAAAGTTGTGAGATTATATAGGATGAAAAGGCCTACTAAGTCAGGGG